>NC_091302.1:33463300-33483300 GCF_038502225.1 Cherax quadricarinatus | reverse complement strand
TCAACTTCCAAGTGTGACCCCTTGTTTCTGTGTCCCATCTCTGAAACATCCTGTCTCTGTCCACCTTGTCTATTCCACGCATTATTTTGCATGTCGTTATCATGTCTCCCCTGACCCTCCTGTCCTCCAGTGTCGTCAGGCCGATTTCCCTTAACCTTTCTTCGTAGGATATCCCCCTTAGCTCTGGAACTAGCTTTGTTGCAAACCGTTGCACTTTCTCTAATTTCTTGACGTGCCTGACCAGGTGTGGGTTCCAAACTGGTGCTGCATACTCCAGTATCAGCCTGACGTACACAGTGTACAGTATCTTGAACGATTCCTTACTGAGGTATCAGAACGCTATTCTTAGGTTTGCCAGGCGCCCATATGCTGCAGCAGTTATCTGGTTAATGTTTTTCCGGAGACGTGCTCGGTGTTATACTCACCCCAAGATCTTTCTCCTTGAGGGAGGTTTGCAATCTTTGGCCACCTAGCCTATACTCTGTCTGAGGTCTTCTTTGACCTTCCCCGATCTTTTTGACATTGCATTTGGCTGGGTTAGATTCGAGTAGTCAGTTGTTGGACCACGTGTCCAGGCTGTCCAAGTCTCTTTGGAGCCCTGCCTGAACCTCATCTGATTTAATTCTTCTCATTAACTTCACATCATCTGCAAACAGGAACACTTCTGAGTCTATCCCTTCCGTCATGTCATTCACATACATCAAAAACAGCACTGGTCCTAGGACTGACCCCTGTGGAACCCTGCTCGTCACAGGCGCCCATTGTGATACCTCATCTCGTACCATGACACATTGTTGCCTCCCTGTCAGGTATTCTCTGATCCATTGCAGTGCCCTTCCTGTTATACGTGCCTGATTCTCGAGCTTCTGCACTAAACTCTTGTGAGGAACTGTGTCGAAGGACTTCTTGCAGTCCAAGAAAATGCAATGTGTGTATGTGTGTGTGTGTGTGTGTGTGCGTGTGTGTTTGTACTCACCTAGTTGTACTCACCTAGTTGAGGTTGCAGGGGTCGAGTCCAAGCTCCTGGCCCCGCCTCTTCACGGGTCGCCACTAGGTCACTCTCCCTGAACCGTGAGCTTTATCATACCTCTGCTTAAAGGTATGTATGGATCCTGCCTCCACTACATCGCTTCCCAAACTATTCCACTTCCTGGCTACTCTGTGGTTGAAGAAATACTTCCTAACATCCCTGTGATTCATCTGTGTCTTCAGCTTCCAACTGTGTTCCCTTGTTGCTGTGTTCCATCTCTGGAACATCCTGTCTTTGTCCACCTTGTCAATTCCTCTCAGTATTTTGTATGTCGTTATCATGTCCCCCCTATCTCTCCTGTCCTCCAGTGTCGTCAAGTTGATTTCCCTTAAACCTCTCCTCGTAGGACATACCTCTTAGCTCTGGGACTAGTCTTGTTGCAAACCTTTGCACTTTCTCTAGTTTCTTCACGTGCTTGGCTAGGTGTGGGTTCCAAACTGGTGCCGCATACTCCAATATGGGCCTAACATACACGGTGTACAGGGTCCTGAATGATTCCTTATTAAGATGTCGGAATGCTGTTCTGAGGTTTACTAGGCACCCATTTGCTGTAGCAGTTATTTGGTTGATGTGCGCTTCAGGAGATGTGCCTGGTGTTATACTCACCCCAAGATCTTTTTCCTTGAGTGAAGTTTGTAGTCTCTGACCCCCTAGACTGTACTCCGTCTACGGTCTTCTTTGCCCTTCCCCAAACTTCATGACTTTGCACTTGGTGGGGTTGAACTCCAGGAGCCAGTTGCTGGACCAGGTCTGCAGCCTGTCCAGATCCCTTTGCAGATCTGCCTGGTCTTCGATGGAATGAATTCTTCTCATCCACTTCACGTCCTCTGCAAACAGGGACACTTCGGAGTTTATTCCTTCTGTCATGTCGTTCACAAATACCAGAAACAGCACTTGTCCTAGGACTGACCCCTGTGGGACCCCGCTGGTCACAGGTGCCCACTCTGACACTTCTCCACGTACCATGACTCGCTGCTGTCTTCCAAACAAGTATTCCCTGATCCATTGTAGTGTCTTCCCTGTTATCCCTGCTTGGTCTTCCAGTTTTTGCACTAATCTCTTGTGCAGAACTGTGTCAAACGCCTTCTTGCAGTCCAAGAAAATGCAATCCACCCACCCCTCTCTCTTGTCTTACTGCTGTCACCATGTCATAGAACTCCAGTAGGTTTGTGACACAGGATTACCCGTTCCTGAAACCATGTTGGCTGCTGTTGATGAGATCATTCCTTTCTGGGTGTTCCACCACTCTTCTCCTGATAATGTTCTCCATGACTTTGCATACTATACATGTCAGTTACGCTGGTCTGTAGTTTAGTGCTTCATGTCTGTCTCCTTTTTTAAAGATTGGGACTACATTTGCTGTCTTCCATGCTTCAGACAATCTCCCTGTTTCGATAGATGTAGTGAATATTGTTGTTAGGGGTACACATAGCTCCTCTGCTCCCTCTCTCAGGACCCATGGAGAGATGTTATCCGGCCCCATTGCCTTTGAGGTATCTAGCTCGCTGAGAAGCCTCTTCACTTCTTCCTCGGTTGTGTGTACTCTGTCCAGCACTTGGTGATGTGCCCCACCTCTCCATCTTTCTGGAGCCCCTTCTGTCTCCTCTGTGAACACTTCTTTGAATCTCTTGTTGAGTTCCTCACATACTTCACGGTCATTTCTTGTTGTCTCTCCTCCTTCTTTCCTTAGCCTGATTACCTGGTCCTTGACTGTTGTTTTCCTCCTGATGTGGCTGTATAACAGCTTCGGGTCAGATTTGGCTTTCGCTGCTATGTTGTTTCCATATTGTCGTTGGGCCTCCCTTCTTATCTGTGCATATTCATTTCTGGCTCTACGACTGCTCTCCTTATTCTCCTGGGTCCTTTGCCTTTTATATTTCTTTCATTCCTTAGCACACTTGGTTTTTGCCTCCCTGCACCTTTGGGTGAACCATGGGCTCATCCTGGCTTTTTCATTAATCCTGTTACCCTTGGGTACAAACCTCTCCTCAGCCTCTTTGCACATTGTTGCTACATATTCCATCACCTCATTAACTGGCTTCCCTGCCAGTTCTCTATCCCACTGAACCCCGTTCAGGAAATTCCTCATTCCCGTGTAGTCCCCTTTCTTGTAGTTTGGCTTCGTTCGTCCTGGCCTTCCTGCTTCCCCCTCCACTTGTAGCTCTACTGTGTATTCGAAGCTTAAAACCACGTGATTGCTGGCCCAAGGGGTCTTTCATATGTGATGTCCTCAATATCTGCACTACTCAAGGTGAATACTAGGTCCAGTCTTGCTGGTTCATCCTCTCCTCTCTCTCTTGTAGTGTCCCTTACGTGATGGTACATGAAGTTTTCCAGTACCACCTCCATCATCTTAGCTCTCCATGTGTCTTGGCCCCCATGTGGCTCCAAGTTCTCCGAATCGATCTCCTTGTGATTAAAGTCACCCACGATCAGGAGCTTTGCCCTGTATGCATGAGCTCTTCTGGCCACTGCAGCCAGTGTGTCAACCATCGCTCTATTGCTCTCGTCATACTCTTGCCTTGGCCTCCTGCTGTTCTGTTGTGGGTTATACATCACTGCAATTACCACCTTGGGACCTCCAGAGTGAAGTGTTCCCGCTATGTAATCGCATGCTTCTCCACTGTCTCCTCTCTCCAGCTCATTAAAATTCCATCGGTTTTTAATCAACAGTCCCACTCCTCCACCCCCTGTTACCTCTGTGTTTCCTCAGGATCTGGTATCCCGTTGGAAAGATGGCATCTGTTATCGTACCTGTTAGCTTGGTTTCTGTGAGAGCTATGATGTCCGGTGATGCCTCTTTAACTCTTTCGTGCCACTACTCCACTTATTTTTTATTCCATCAGCGTTTGTGTGCCATACCTTCAATTTCCTTTCCAACACTGTGGTTTGGGGGGCCTGAGAGGGTGGGAGACCTTGTAGCATACTGTGGGATTCTATAGTTGGGTGTTGGGTGGAAGCTGTGAGTGTGGATTGTAGTTTGTGTTGGGATGGTGTTCTGAGGATAGTTCTGTGTGTGCTTGCCCTTGCTGCTCTGTTCTGCTCTGATTGACCTCTACTGGTTCCATCCTTGTCTCCTTTCCTATCTCCTTTCGCTTTTTTGTCCTCTCCCTCAGCTGCTTTTCTGTTTGTGTTCTGTCTCTGTCTAGGAACACCTTCTTGTACTTTTCCGAGCATATTGTGTGTGTGTGTATGTGTGTGTGTGTGTGTGTGTGTGTGTGTGTGTGTGTGTGTGTGTGTGTGTGTGTGTGTGTGTGTGTGTGTGTGTGTGTGTGTGTGTGTGTGTGTGTGTGTGTGTGTGTGTGTGTGTGTGTACTCACCTAATTTTGGTTGCAGGGGTCGACTCAGCTCCTGGCCCCGCCTCTTCACTGATCGCTACTAGAAGAAATACTTCCTAACGTCCCTGTGACTCGTCTGAGTCTTCAGTTTCCAGTTGTAACCCCTTGTTCCTGTGTCCCCTCTCTGGAACACCCTATCTCTGTCCACCTTGTCTTTTCCCCGCAGTATCTTGTATGTCGTTATCATGTCTCCCCTGACCCTTCTGTCCTCCAGTGTCGTCAGTTCGAGTTCCCTCAACCTTTCCTCGTACGACATTCCCCTGAGCTTTGGGACTAGCCTTGTTGCAAACCTTTGTACTTTCTCTAACTTCTTGACGTGCTTGACCAGGTGTGGGTTCCAGACTGGTGCTGCATACTCCAGTATGGGCCTAACATACACAGCGTACAGTGTCTTGAACGATTCCTTATTAAGGTATCGGAACGCTATTCTCAGGTTTGCCAGGAGCCCGTATGCTGCAGCAGTTATTTGGTTGATGTGTGCCTCCGGTAACGTGCTCGGTGTTATGGTCACCCCGAGGTCTTTTTCCCTGAGTGAGGTCTGTAGTCTTTGTCCCCTAGCCTATACTCTGTCTGCGGTCTTCTTTGCCCCTCCCCAATCTTCATGACTATGCATTTGGTAGGATTGAATTCGAGAAGCCAGTTACTGGACCACATGTCCAGCCTGTCAAGGTCTCTTTGCAGTCCTGCCTCATCCTCATCCGATTTAATTCTTCTCATCAACCTCACATCATCTGCGAATAGGGACACTTTAGAGTCTATTCCTTCCATTATGTCGTTCACATATATCAAAAATAGCACGGGTCCTAGAACTGACCCCTGTGGGTCCCCGCTCGTCACAGGCGCCCACTGTGATACCTCTTCACGTACCATGACTCGTTGTTGCCTCCCTGTCAGGTGTTCCCTGATCCATTGCAGTGCCCTCCCTGTTACATGCGCCTGATCCTCCAGCTTCTGCACTAATCTTTTGTGGGGAACTGTGTCAAAGGCCTTCCTGCACTCTAGGAAATCGCAGTCTACCCACCCCTCTCGCTCGTGTCTTACTTCTGTTACCTTGTCATAAAACTCCAGGAGGTTTGTGATACAAGATTTGCCTTCCATGAACCCATGCTGGTTTTCATTTATAATCTTGTTCCATTCCAGGTGTTCGACCACTCTCCTCCTGATAATCTTCTCCATGACTTTGCACACAATACATGTCAGAGACACAGGTCTGTAGTTTAGCGCCTCGTTTCTGTTTCCTTTCTTAAATATGGGGACTACATTTGATGTCTTCCATTTCTCAGGTATTTGCCCAGTTTCAAGGGATGTGTTGAAGATTGTGGTTAGAGGCACACACAGATTCTCTGCTCCTTCTCTAAGGACCCATGGGGAGATGTTGTCCGGTCCCATCGCCTTTGAGGTATCAAGGTCGCTTAGGAGCTTCTTCACCTCCTCCTCGGTTGTTCGTATGTCATCCAACACTTGTTGGTATATTCCCTCATGATGTTCCCTTCTTTGCTCTCTTCCCTTCCTGTCTCTACTGTAAAAACTTCCTTAAATCTCCTGTTTAGCTCCTCACATACCTCCTGATCATTTCTTGTGAGTTCTTCACCTTCTGTCCTTAATCTGATCACCTGGTCTTTGACTGTTGTCTTCCTCCTGATGTGGCTATACAACAGTTTCGGGTCAGTCTTGATTCTCGATGCTATATCATTTTCATACTGTCGCTGGGCCTCCCTCCTTACCTGTGCATACTCGTTCCTGGCTCTTTGACTGATCTCCCTATTTTCGTGTGTGTGTGTGTGTGTGTGTGTGTGTGTGTGTGTGTGTGTGTGTGTGTAAGACATGAGGAGGTTAATAACATTATCAAGAGGAGCCTCACAACAGCCGGATGCCCAGCAGTAAGGGAGCCACCCCAACTATGCGGATCTGATGGCAGCCAGAAGCGTCCAGATGGTATCACCCTTCAAGCCTGGACAGATGGGAAGCAGGTGGTGTGGGACTATACATGTGCATCTACCTTGGCTGATACCTATCTCCAATACACCAGGGAGGAAGGAGGGGCAGCTGCCAGCTTCAGGGAGTCCCAAAAGTCTAGAAAATATGGAGAACTTTCCCATCATTATATGTTTGTTCCCATAGGCTCAGAGACCCTTGGCTCATGGGGAAAGAGTGCATCTAAATTCCTTAAGGAGCTGGGAAAAAGACTCATCAGGGTAACTAGGGATCCCAGGGCAGCTAATTTTCTGTTCCAGCGGCTCAGTGCGGCTGTTCAAAGGGGTAATGCCTGCTGTATTTTGGGCACACGCCCCAGCTCTGAGGAGCTGGATGAGATTTTCGCCTTATAATCGGTGATACACACGTAACAACATGTACCTTATATGCCACATTTATATCAACAATGTATCTCTTAAACCTTATATATATATATATATATATATATATATATATATATATATATATATATATATATATATATATATATATATATATATATATATATATATATATATATATATATATATATATATATATATATATATATATATATATATATATATATATATATATATATATATATATATATATATATATATATATATATATATATATATATATATATATATATATATATATATATATATATATATATATATATATATATATATGTCGTGGCAAATAGGTAATACTTGCGATTTTGGCTTATATAGCAACGCTTTTCTTGCCGAATAAGGCAAGCGAAATTTGCGTATGCAATAATCTTGCAAAAATCATTCTGAACCTAAAGGAAAAAATATATTTCATTTTGTTTGTTCATTATTAAATTACTGTAAACTTATCAAAAATATATTTAGTTGGATAAGGCTAAATTAAATTGTGTTTTTTATAATATGGTCAGGTAAGTTATCTAAGATTCTTTTTGTACAAACATGTGTGACTTAAAATATGTATTTATGTATGTGTATATTGAAGTATATGTTTAGATGATGGTAAATGTGTATGTTTAGTGTAATTGTACGTGTTTGTGAATGTGGATATGTGTGAATGTACGTGTTTGTGAATGTGGATATGTGTGAATGTACGTGTTTGTGAATGTGGATATGTGTGAATGTACGTGTTTGTGAATGTGGATATGTGTGAATGTACGTGTTTGTGAATGTGGATATGTGTGAATGTACGTGTTTGTGAATGTGGATATGTGTGAATGTACGTGTTTGTGAATGTGGATATGTGTGAATGTACGTGTTTGTGAATGTGGATATGTGTGAATGTACGTGTTTGTGAATGTGGATATGTGTGAATGTACGTGTTTGTGAATGAGTGCATGTTTATAAGTGGGTATTTATGTATGAGAATATTTATGAATCAGTGAATGAGTATACATTTATATGTTAGTACGTGTGTATATGTATTCGAATATATGCGAGTATACATTTAATTGTTAATACGTGTGTATATGCATGAGTGTATTTGTTTATGTGACAGTAAATAAGTATGTGTTTGTCCTTGAATATATGTGGTCGAAGGGTTCGAGTTATAGCTCCTGTCCCTGTCTGTTGTAGTAACTCAAAATATTTAATTCACAGGAATTTACTGATCAAATCGTTTATATTAAATTTTCTTAAAATAAATGAAAAAACTGTATTATATCATACTTATTTTTTGTTTTCAAGTTGTTCCTGTCTGTGTTTTTTTCGTCTTCCAGGTCGTACTCAGCAACATACATCACTTCGAGTAGAAGCTTATCACACTTCACTGGTGGACTTAGTGAGTGTTAAGAGTGTCTTTCTCATCTTTTCCAGTTAATACTTGGTTTAGTATCGATGTTATGTTAGCTTCTCTGACACACATTGCTGCTTTAATGTGCTGATGCATAGAGAAATTGAGGAATTAGTCTATTGTATCGTCAATCCAGGTCGCTGTTCAGTAATAATTTCGTGAATATGTTGGTTCTTCCCGAGTTTATCCTGTCAAGTTCTAGTTTCTCTCTCTCGTCTTGCTGAACACTGGATTGTATACAGTCACAATAACAATCTCTTCATGAACCCTGGATTGTATACAGTCACAATAACAATCTCTTCATGAACCCTGGATTGTATACAGTCACAATAACAATCTCTTCATGAACCCTGGATTGTATACAGTCACAATAACAATCTCTTCATGAACCCTGGATTGTATACAGTCACAATAACAAGCTCTTCATCTTCGTTCTGAATTTCTACTGTCAGATTTACAATAATTGCATTGTGGACTCATTTCTGTGGCTTAAAGTGATTTATTTACCCAAATTGCCAGCGTTCCGTATTAGTTTTTATTCTGTCTCTTATTCAAAAGAGACAGAATAAGAGAGAGTGGACGGTTTCACTACCCGGTAGTTTGGTTGTTAACGACTGCAGTGTTCTTGAGGCTTCACTATCCGGCAGTTTGATTGTTAACGACTGCAGTGTTCTTGAGGCATCATCGACCTGGAGTGGATGGCTTCACCTCCCGGTAGTTTGGTTGTTAACGACTGCAGTGTTCTTGAGGCTTCACCACCCGGTAGTTTGGTTGTTAACGACTCCAGTGTTCTTGAGGCTTCACTACCCGGTAGTTTGATTGTTAACGACTGCAGTGTTCTTGAGGCTTCACTACCCGGTAGTTTGGTTGTTAACGATTGCAGTGTTCTTGAGGCTTCACTACCCGGTAGTTTGATTGTTAACGACTGCAGTGTTCTTGAGGCTTCACTACCCGGTAGTTTGATTGTTAACGACTGCAGTGTTCTTGAGGCTTCACTACCCGGTAGTTTGATTGTTAACGACTGCAGTGTTCTTGAGGCTTCACTACCCGGTAGTTTGGTTGTTAACGACTGCAGTGTTCTTGAGGCTTCACTACCCGGTAGTTTGATTGTTAACGACTGCAGTGTTCTTGAGGCTTCACTACCCGGTAGTTAGGTTGTTAACGACTGCAGTGTTCTTGAGGCTTCACTACCCGGTAGTTTGGTTGTTAACGACTGCAGTGTTCTTGAGGCTTCACTACCCGGCAGTTTGGTTGTTAACGACTGCAGTGTTCTTGAGGCTTCACTACCCGGTAGTTTGGTTGTTAACGACTGCAGTGTTCTTGAGGCTTCACTACCCGGTAGTTTGATTGTTAACGACTGCAGTGTTCTTGAGGCTTCACTACCCGGTAGTTAGGTTGTTAACGACTGCAGTGTTCTTGAGGCTTCACTACCCGGTAGTTTGGTTGTTAACGACTGCAGTGTTCTTGAGGCTTCACTACCCGGTAGTTTGGTTGTTAACGACTGCAGTGTTCTTGAGGCTTCACTACCCGGTAGTTTGGTTGTTAACGACTGCAGTGTTCTTGAGGCTTCACTACCCGGTAGTTTGGTTGTTAACGACTGCAGTGTTCTTGAGGCTTCACTACCCGGTAGTTTGGTTGTTAACGAGTGCAGTGTTCTTGAGGCTTCACTACCCGGTAGTTTGGTTGTTAACGACTGCAGTGTTCTTGAGGCTTCACTACCCGGTAGTTTGGTTGTTAACGACTGCAGTGTTCTTGAGGCTTCACTACCCGGTAGTTAGGTTGTTAACGACTGCAGTGTTCTTGAGGCTTCACTACCCGGTAGTTTGGTTGTTAACGACTGCAGTGTTCTTGAGGCTTCACTACCCGGTAGTTTGGTTGTTAACGACTGCAGTGTTCTTGAGGCTTCACTACCCGGTAGTTAGGTTGTTAACGACTGCAGTGTTCTTGAGGCTTCACTACCCGGTAGTTTGGTTGTTAACGACTGCAGTGTTCTTGAGGCTTCACTACCCGGTAGTTTGGTTGTTAACGACTGCAGTGTTCTTGAGGCTTCACTACCCGGTAGTTTGGTTGTTAACGACTGCAGTGTTCTTGAGGCTTCACTACCCGGTAGTTTGGTTGTTAACGACTGCAGTGTTCTTGAGGCTTCACTACCCGGTAGTTTGATTGTTAACGACTGCAGTGTTCTTGAGGCTTCACTACCCGGTAGTTAGGTTGTTAACGACTGCAGTGTTCTTGAGGCTTCACTACCCGGTAGTTTGGTTGTTAACGACTGCAGTGTTCTTGAGGCTTCACTACCCGGCAGTTTGGTTGTTAACGACTGCAGTGTTCTTGAGGCTTCACTACCCGGTAGTTTGGTTGTTAACGACTGCAGTGTTCTTGAGGCTTCACTACCCGGTAGTTTGATTGTTAACGACTGCAGTGTTCTTGAGGCTTCACTACCCGGTAGTTAGGTTGTTAACGACTGCAGTGTTCTTGAGGCTTCACTACCCGGTAGTTTGGTTGTTAACGACTGCAGTGTTCTTGAGGCTTCACTACCCGGTAGTTTGGTTGTTAACGACTGCAGTGTTCTTGAGGCTTCACTACCCGGTAGTTTGGTTGTTAACGACTGCAGTGTTCTTGAGGCTTCACTACCCGGTAGTTTGGTTGTTAACGACTGCAGTGTTCTTGAGGCTTCACTACCCGGTAGTTTGGTTGTTAACGAGTGCAGTGTTCTTGAGGCTTCACTACCCGGTAGTTTGGTTGTTAACGACTGCAGTGTTCTTGAGGCTTCACTACCCGGTAGTTTGGTTGTTAACGACTGCAGTGTTCTTGAGGCTTCACTACCCGGTAGTTAGGTTGTTAACGACTGCAGTGTTCTTGAGGCTTCACTACCCGGTAGTTTGGTTGTTAACGACTGCAGTGTTCTTGAGGCTTCACTACCCGGTAGTTTGGTTGTTAACGACTGCAGTGTTCTTGAGGCTTCACTACCCGGTAGTTAGGTTGTTAACGACTGCAGTGTTCTTGAGGCTTCACTACCCGGTAGTTTGGTTGTTAACGACTGCAGTGTTCTTGAGGCTTCACTACCCGGTAGTTTGGTTGTTAACGACTGCAGTGTTCTTGAGGCTTCACTACCCGGTAGTTTGGTTGTTAACGACTGCAGTGTTCTTGAGGCTTCACTACCCGGTAGTTTGATTGTTAACGACTGCAGTGTTCTTGAGGCTTCACTACCCGGTAGTTAGGTTGTTAACGACTGCAGTGTTCTTGAGGCTTCACTACCCGGTAGTTTGGTTGTTAACGACTGCAGTGTTCTTGAGGCTTCACTACCCGGTAGTTAGGTTGTTAACGACTGCAGTGTTCTTGAGGCTTCACTACCCGGTAGTTTGGTTGTTAACGACTGCAGTGTTCTTGAGGCTTCACTACCCGGTAGTTTGGTTGTTAACGACTGCAGTGTTCTTGAGGCTTCACTACCCGGTAGTTAGGTTGTTAACGACTGCAGTGTTCTTGAGGCTTCACTACCCGGTAGTTTGGTTGTTAACGACTGCAGTGTTCTTGAGGCTTCACTACCCGGTAGTTTGGTTGTTAACGAGTGCAGTGTTCTTGAGGCTTCACTACCCGGTAGTTTGGTTGTTAACGACTGCAGTGTTCTTGAGGCTTCACTACCCGGTAGTTTGGTTGTTAACGACTGCAGTGTTCTTGAGGCTTCACTACCCGGTAGTTTGGTTGTTAACGACTGCAGTGTTCTTGAGGCTTCACTACCCGGTAGTTTGGTTGTTAACGAGTGCAGTGTTCTTGAGGCTTCACTACCCGGTAGTTTGGTTGTTAACGACTGCAGTGTTCTTGAGGCTTCACTACCCGGTAGTTTGGTTGTTAACGACTGCAGTGTTCTTGAGGCTTCACTACCCGGTAGTTTGGTTGTTAACGACTGCAGTGTTCTTGAGGCTTCACTACCCGGTAGTTTGGTTGTTAACGACTGCAGTGTTCTTGAGGCTTCACTACCCGGTAGTTTGGTTGTTAACGAGTGCAGTGTTCTTGAGGCTTCACTACCCGGTAGTTTGGTTGTTAACGACTGCAGTGTTCTTGAGGCTTCACTACCCGGTAGTTTGGTTGTTAACGACTGCAGTGTTCTTGAGGCTTCACTACCCGGTAGTTTGGTTGTTAACGACTGCAGTGTTCTTGAGGCTTCACTACCCGGTAGTTTGGTTGTTAACGACTGCAGTGTTCTTGAGGCTTCACTACCCGGTAGTTTGGTTGTTAACGACTGCAGTGTTCTTGAGGCTTCACTACCCGGTAGTTTGGTTGTTAACGACTGCAGTGTTCTTGAGGCTTCACTACCCGGTAGTTTGGTTGTTAACGACTGCAGTGTTCTTGAGGCTTCACTACCCGGTAGTTTGGTTGTTAACGACTGCAGTGTTCTTGAGGCTTCACTACCCGGTAGTTTGGTTGTTAACGACTGCAGTGTTCTTGAGGCTTCACTACCCGGTAGTTTGGTTGTTAACGACTGCAGTGTTCTTGAGGCTTCACTACCCGGTAGTTTGGTTGTTAACGACTGCAGTGTTCTTGAGGCTTCACTACCCGGTAGTTTGGTTGTTAACGACTGCAGTGTTCTTGAGGCTTCACTACCCGGTAGTTTGGTTGTTAACGACTGCAGTGTTCTTGAGGCTTCACTACCCGGTAGTTTGGTTGTTAACGACTGCAGTGTTCTTGAGGCTTCACTACCCGGTAGTTAGGTTGTTAACGACTGCAGTGTTCTTGAGGCTTCACTACCCGGTAGTTTGGTTGTTAACGACTGCAGTGTTCTTGAGGCTTCACTACCCGGTAGTTTGGTTGTTAACGACTGCAGTGTTCTTGAGGCTTCACTACCCGGTAGTTTGGTTGTTAACGACTGCAGTGTTCTTGAGGCTTCACTACCCGGTAGTTTGGTTGTTAACGACTGCAGTGTTCTTGAGGCTTCACTACCCGGTAGTTTGGTTGTTAACGACTGCAGTGTTCTTGAGGCTTCACTACCCGGTAGTTTGGTTGTTAACGACTGCAGTGTTCTTGAGGCTTCACTACCCGGTAGTTAGGTTGTTAACGACTGCAGTGTTCTTGAGGCTTCACTACCCGGTAGTTTGGTTGTTAACGACTGCAGTGTTCTTGAGGCTTCACTACCCGGTAGTTTGGTTGTTAACGACTGCAGTGTTCTTGAGGCTTCACTACCCGGTAGTTTGGTTGTTAACGACTGCAGTGTTCTTGAGGCTTCACTACCCGGTAGTTTGGTTGTTAACGACTGCAGTGTTCTTGAGGCTTCACTACCCGGTAGTTTGGTTGTTAACGACTGCAGTGTTCTTGAGGCTTCACTACCCGGTAGTTTGGTTGTTAACGACTGCAGTGTTCTTGAGGCTTCACTACCCGGTAGTTTGGTTGTTAACGACTGCAGTGTTCTTGAGGCTTCACTACCCGGTAGTTTGGTTGTTAACGACTGCAGTGTTCTTGAGGCTTCACTACCCGGTAGTTTGGTTGTTAACGACTGCAGTGTTCTTGAGGCTTCACTACCCGGTAGTTTGGTTGTTAACGACTGCAGTGTTCTTGAGGCTTCACTACCCGGTAGTTTGGTTGTTAACGACTGCAGTGTTCTTGAGGCTTCACTACCCGGTAGTTTGGTTGTTAACGACTGCAGTGTTCTTGAGGCTTCACTACCCGGTAGTTTGGTTGTTAACGACTGCAGTGTTCTTGAGGCTTCACTACCCGGTAGTTTGGTTGTTAACGACTGCAGTGTTCTTGAGGCTTCACTACCCGGTAGTTTGGTTGTTAACGACTGCAGTGTTCTTGAGGCTTCACTACCCGGTAGTTTGGTTGTTAACGACTGCAGTGTTCTTGAGGCTTCACTACCCGGTAGTTTGGTTGTTAACGACTGCAGTGTTCTTGAGGCTTCACTACCCGGTAGTTTGGTTGTTAACGACTGCAGTGTTCTTGAGGCTTCACTACCCGGTAGTTTGGTTGTTAACGACTGCAGTGTTCTTGAGGCTTCACTACCCGGCAGTTTGGTTGTTAACGACTGCAGTGTTCTTGAGGCTTCACTACCCGGTAGTTTGGTTGTTAACGACTGCAGTGTTCTTGAGGCTTCACTACCCGGTAGTTTGGTTGTTAACGACTGCAGTGTTCTTGAGGCTTCACTACCCGGTAGTTTGGTTGTTAACGACTGCAGTGTTCTTGAGGCTTCACTACCCGGTAGTTTGGTTGTTAACGACTGCAGTGTTCTTGAGGCTTCACTACCCGGTAGTTTGGTTGTTAACGACTGCAGTGTTCTTGAGGCTTCACTACCCGGTAGTTTGGTTGTTAACGACTGCAGTGTTCTTGAGGCTTCACTACCCGGTAGTTTGGTTGTTAACGACTGCAGTGTTCTTGAGGCTTCACTACCCGGTAGTTTGGTTGTTAACGACTGCAGTGTTCTTGAGGCTTCACTACCCGGTAGTTTGGTTGTTAACGACTGCAGTGTTCTTGAGGCTTCACTACCCGGTAGTTAGGTTGTTAACGACTGCAGTGTTCTTGAGGCTTCACTACCCGGTAGTTTGGTTGTTAACGACTGCAGTGTTCTTGAGGCTTCACTACCCGGTAGTTTGGTTGTTAACGACTGCAGTGTTCTTGAGGCTTCACTACCCGGTAGTTTGGTTGTTAACGACTGCAGTGTTCTTGAGGCTTCACTACCCGGTAGTTAGGTTGTTAACGACTGCAGTGTTCTTGAGGCTTCACTACCCGGTAGTTTGGTTGTTAACGACTGCAGTGTTCTTGAGGCTTCACTACCCGGCAGTTTGGTTGTTAACGACTGCAGTGTTCTTGAGGCTTCACTACCCGGTAGTTTGGTTGTTAACGACTGCAGTGTTCTTGAGGCTTCACTACCCGGTAGTTTGGTTGTTAACGACTGCAGTGTTCTTGAGGCTTCACTACCCGGTAGTTTGGTTGTTAACGACTGCAGTGTTCTTGAGGCTTCACTACCCGGTAGTTTGGTTGTTAACGACTGCAGTGTTCTTGAGGCTTCACTACCCGGTAGTTAGGTTGTTAACGACTGCAGTGTTCTTGAGGCTTCACTACCCGGTAGTTTGGTTGTTAACGACTGCAGTGTTCTTGAGGCTTCACTACCCGGTAGTTAGGTTGTTAACGACTGCAGTGTTCTTGAGGCTTCACTACCCGGTAGTTAGGTTGTTAACGACTGCAGTGTTCTTGAGGCTTCACTACCCGGTAGTTTGGTTGTTAACGACTGCAGTGTTCTTGAGGCTTCACTACCCGGCAGTTTGGTTGTTAACGACTGCAGTGTTCTTGAGGCTTCACTACCCGGTAGTTTGGTTGTTAACGACTGCAGTGTTCTTGAGGCTTCACTACCCGGTAGTTTGGTTGTTAACGACTGCAGTGTTCTTGAGGCTTCACTACCCGGTAGTTTGATTGTTAACGACTGCAGTGTTCTTGAGGCTTCACTACCCGGTAGTTAGGTTGTTAACGACTGCAGTGTTCTTGAGGCTTCACTACCCGGTAGTTTGGTTGTTAACGACTGCAGTGTTCTTGAGGCTTCACTACCCGGTAGTTAGGTTGTTAACGACTGCAGTGTTCTTGAGGCTTCACTACCCGGTAGTTAGGTTGTTAACGACTGCAGTGTTCTTGAGGCTTCACTACCCGGTAGTTTGGTTGTTAACGACTGCAGTGTTCTTGAGGCTTCACTACCCGGTATACACAATGATTTTCCTCATCACTTTCATTATTCTGTTTCCTGACAGAGTTAATATATTAATTCATTTTTGTCACTTCTTCCCCGTTAATGTGTTGTGGTAACTTTAAAGTTTCAGTTATGTGTTGTGGTAAGTTTAAAGTTTCAGTGATGTGTTGAAGTAACTTTAAAGTTTCAGTGATGTGTTGTAGAAACTTTAAAGTTTCAGTGATGTGTTGTGGTAACTTTAAAGTTTCAGTGATGTGTTGTGGTAACTTTAAAGTTTCAGTGATGTGTTGTAGAAACTTTAAAGTTTCAGTGATGTGTTGTAGAAACTTTAAAGTTTCAGTGATGTGTTGTAGAAACTTTAAAGTTTCAGTGATGTGTTGTAGAAACTTTAAAGTTTCAGTGATGTGTTGTAGAAACTTTAAAGTTTCAGTGATGTGTTGTAGAAACTTTAAAGTTTCAGTGATGTGTTGTGGTAACTTTAAAGTTTCAATGATGTGTTGTAGAAACTTTAAAGTTTCAGTGATGTGTTGTATTAACTTTAAAGTTTCAGTGATGTGTTGTAGAAACTTTAAAGTTTCAGTGATGTGTTGTAGAAACTTTAAAGTTTCAGTGATGTGTTGTAGAAACTTTAAAGTTTCAGTGATGTGTTGTAGAAACTTTAAAGTTTCAGTGATGTGTTGTAGAAACTTTAAAGTTTCAGTGATGTGTTGTAGAAACTTTAAAGTTTCAGTGATGTGTTGTGGTAACTTTAAAGTTTCAGTGATGTGTTGTAGAAACTTTAAAGTTTCAGTGATGTGTTGTGGTAACTTTAAAGTTTCAGTGATGTGTTGTGGTAACTTTAAAGTTTCAGTGATGTGTTGTGGTAACTTTAAAGTTTCAGTGATGTGTTGTGGTAACTTTAAAGTTTCAGTGATGTGTTGTGGTAACTTTAAAGTTTTAGTGATGTGTTGTGGTAACTTTAAAGTTTCAGTGATGTGTTGTGGTAACTTTAAAGTTTCAGTTATGTGTTGTAGAAACTTTAAAGTTTCAGTGATGTGTTGTGGTAACTTTAAAGTTTCAGTGATGTGTTGTGGTAACTTTAAAGTTTCAGTGATGTGTTGTAGAAACTTTAAAGTTTCAGTGATGTGTTGTGGTAACTTTAAAGTTTCAATGATGTGTTGTAGAAACTTTAAAGTTTCAGTGATGTGTTGTAGAAACTTTAAAGTTTCAGTGATGTGTTGTAGAAACTTTAAAGTTTCAGTGATGTGTTGTGGTAACTTTAAAGTTTCAGTGATGTGTTGTGGTAACTTTAAAGTTTCAGTGATGTGTTGTAGAAACTTTAAAGTTTCAGTGATGTGTTGTAGAAACTTTAAAGTTTCAGTGATGTGTTGTAGAAACTTTAAAGTTTCAGTGATGTGTTGTAGAAACTTTAAAGTTTCAGTGATGTGTTGTAGAAACTTTAAAGTTTCAGTGATGTGTTGTAGAAACTTTAAAGTTTCAGTGATGTGTTGTGGTAACTTTAAAGTTTCAATGATGTGTTGTAGAAACTTTAAAGTTTCAGTGATGTGTTGTAGAAACTTTAAAGTTTCAGTGATGTGTTGTGGTAACTTTAAAGTTTCAGTGATGTGTTGTGGTAACTTTAAAGTTTCAGTGATGTGTTGTGGTAACTTTAAAGTTTCAGTGATGTGTTGTAGAAACTTTAAAGTTTCAGTGATGTGTTGTAGAAACTTTAAAGTTTCAGTGATGTGTTGTAGAAACTTTAAAGTTTCAGTGATGTGTTGTAGAAACTTTAAAGTTTCAGTGATGTGTTGTGGTAACTTTAAAGTTTCAATGATGTGTTGTAGAAACTTTAAAGTTTCAGTGATGTGTTGTAGAAACTTTAAAGTTTCAGTGATGTGTTGTAGAAACTTTAAAGTTTCAGTGATGTGTTGTAGAAACTTTAAAGTTTCAGTGATGTGTTGTGGTAACTTTAAAGTTTCAGTGATGTGTTGTGGTAACTTTAAAGTTTCAGTGATGTGTTGTGGTAACTTTAAAGTTTCAGTGATGTGTTGTAGAAACTTTAAAGTTTCAGTGATGTGTTGTAGAAACTTTAAAGTTTCAGTGATGTGTTGTGGTAACTTTAAAGTTTCAGTGATGTGTTGTAGAAACTTTAAAGTTTCAGTTATGTGTTGTGGTAACTTTAAAGTTTCAGTGATGTGTTGTGGTAACTTTAAAGTTTCAGTGATGTGTTGTGGTAACTTTAAAGTTTCAGTGATGTGTTGTGGTAACTTTAAAGTTTCAGTGATGTGTTGTGGTAACTTTAAAGTTTCAGTGATGTGTTGTGGTAACTTTAAAGTTTTAGTGATGTGTTGTGGTAACTTTAAAGTTTCAGTGATGTGTTGTGGTAACTTTAAAGTTTCAGTGATGTGTTGTAGAAACTTTAAAGTTTCAGTGATGTGTTGTGGTAACTTTAAAGTTTCAGTGATGTGTTGTAGAAACTTTAAAGTTTCAGTGATATGTTGTGGTAACTTTAAAGTTTCAGTGATGTGTTGTGGTAACTTTAAAGTTTCAGTGATGTGTTGTGGTAACTTTAAAGTTTTAGTGATGTGTTGTGGTAACTTTAAAGTTTCAGTTATGTGTTGTAGAAACTTTAAAGTTTCAGTGATGTGTTGTGGTAACTTTAAAGTTTCAGTGATGTGTTGTAGAAACTTTAAAGTTTCAGTGATGTGTTGTGGTAACTTTAAAGTTTCAGTGATGTGTTGTGGTAACTTTAAAGTTTCAGTGATGTGTTGTGGTAACTTTAAAGTTTCAGTGATGTGTTGTGGTAACTTTAAAGTTTCAGTGATGTGTTGTGGTAACTTTAAAGTTTTAGTGATGTGTTGTGGTAACTTTAAAGTTTCAGTGATGTGTTGTGGTAACTTTAAAGTTTCAGTTATGTGTTGTAGAAACTTTAAAGTTTCAGTGATGTGTTGTGGTAACTTTAAAGTTTCAGTGATGTGTTGTGGTAACTTTAAAGTTTCAGTGATGTGTTGTAGAAACTTTAAAGTTTCAGTGATGTGTTGTGGTAACTTTAAAGTTTCAATGATGTGTTGTAGAAACTTTAAAGTTTCAGTGATGTGTTGTAGAAACTTTAAAGTTTCAGTGATGTGTTGTGGTAACTTTAAAGTTTTAGTGATGTGTTGTGGTAACTTTAAAGTTTCAGTGATGTGTTGTAGAAACTTTAAAGTTTCAGTGATGTGTTGTGGTAACTTTAAAGTTTCAGTGATGTGTTGTGGTAACTTTAAAGTTTCAGTGATGTGTTGTGGTAACTTTAAAGTTTCAGTGATGTGTTGTAGAAACTTTAAAGTTTCAGTGATGTGTTGTGGTAACTTTAAAGTTTCAGTGATGTGTTGTGGTAACTTTAAAGTTTCAGTGATGTGTTGTGGTAACTTTAAAGTTTCAGTGATGTGTTGTGGTAACTTTAAAGTTTCAGTGATGTGTTGTGGTAACTTTAAAGTTTCAGTGATGTGTTGTAGAAACTTTAAAGTTTCAGTGATGTGTTGTGGTAACTTTAAAGTTTCAGTGATGTGTTGTAGAAACTTTAAAGTTTCAGTGATGTGTTGTGGTAACTTTAAAGTTTCAGTGATGTGTTGTGGTAACTTTAAAGTTTCAGTGATGTGTTGTAGAAACTTTAAAGTTTCAGTGATGTGTTGTGGTAACTTTAAAGTTTCAGTGATGTGTTGTAGAAACTTTAAAGTTTCAGTGATGTGTTGTGGTAACTTTAAAGTTTCAGTGATGTGTTGTAGAAACTTTAAAGTTTCAGTGATGTGTTGTTGTAACTTTAAAGTTTCAGTGATGTGTTGTAGAAACTTTAAAGTTTCAGTGATGTGTTGTGGTAACTTTAAAGTTTCAGTGATGTGTTGTGGTAACTTTAAAGTTTCAGTGATGTGTTGTGGTAACTTTAAAGTTTCAGTGATGTGTTGTGGTAACTTTAAAGTTTTAGTGATGTGTTGTGGTAACTTTAAAGTTTCAGTTATGTGTTGTAGAAACTTTAAAGTTTCAGTGATGTGTTGTGGTAACTTTAAAGTTTCAGTGATGTGTTGTAGAAACTTTAAAGTTTCAGTGATGTGTTGTGGTAACTTTAAAGTTTCAATGATGTGTTGTAGAAACTTTAAAGTTTCAGTGATGTGTTGTGGTAACTTTAAAGTTTCAGTGATGTGTTGTGGTAACTTTAAAGTTTCAGTGATGTGTTGTAGAAACTTTAAAGTTTCAG
>NC_091302.1:33420800-33455800 GCF_038502225.1 Cherax quadricarinatus | reverse complement strand
CTGTATAACAGCTTCGGGTCAGATTTGGCTTTCGCTGCTACGTCGTTTTCATATTGTCGTTGGGCCTCCCTTCTTATCTGTGCATATTCATTTCTGGCTCTACGACTGCACTCCTTATTCTCCTGGGTCCTTTGCCTTCTATATTTCTTCCATTCCCTAGCACACTTGGTTTCTGCCTCCCTGCACCTTTGGGTGAACCATGGGCTCATCCTGGCTTTTTCATTATTCCTGTTACCCTTGGGTGTGTGAGTGTGAGTGTGCGTGTGCGTGTGTGTGTGTGTGTGTGTGTGTGTGTGTGTGTGTGTGTGTGTGTGTGTGTGTGTGTGTGTGTGTGTGTGTGTACATCTATTTGTACTCACACTTTTGTGATTGCAGGGGTCGAGTCTCAGCTCCTGGCTCTTCCTTGTAACTTACTGCTGGCTAGGCCCTGTCATATATATTTTTTTATACGCAGAGCCATCCTCTACTATTACATCCAAGGTATTCAACTTCTTGGTTACTTTGGAGCTGAAGAAATACTTCCTACCATCCCTATTTTCCAAATGTGCTCTTGTGTTCCCGTTTCCCGCCTCGACAATAGTCTATCCCTATCTACCCTATAGTAAGTTTATTTAGGTACAGCTACACATAAATACAATTATTCTTTATAATGTAAATTACGTCACTGTTATATTTCCCCTGGTTCTTCTCTTCCCTGAGAGGGTAGATGAATACAATTAGGAAGCGTGTCTGTCAAGCGCTCACCAGACGGAGGATCAAACCTCCATTATGCCTTGCGCTGAATAACCCACATGGGCTTAGCACTTAACACGAATAATAATAATAATAATAATAATAATAATAATAATAATAATAATAATAATAATAATAATAATAATAATAATCATCTCTTCAGTAATGTTGTCAGGTACAGGTTAGGTAATGTTCGTCAGGAAACAGGACAAATGTTTCCTGACGCGGTCTTAGTCAGATGATTGAGTTTTAGGTCATCTGCCCGAGGCCTTCTGCTGGCTTACAGATCCACTCCTTTAAAAATTATTGTTATTATTCTAACCATTTAGTATTCAGTTCCTGTAGTCTCTCCCTCATCACTACTCTTAATTCTGCGATAAATCTTGCTGCAAAAATCCGCATTTTACTTGTTGCACGACACGCTGCTTCCTGGAGTGACTTCCAGGCTACTGCTGACAACACAAGGACCAAACACATGTCTTAGACACGGTGGTGAGTCAATGCTAGGACTCCTAGAAGCTGGTCTTGGATTCAACAGTGGCCAACCGTACTAGCAAAATGAGAGAATCTCCCTTAGGAACCTGCAAAACGCATCTTTCAGATACGTAGTATCTGAGAGATTCTGGGTATATTTATTGTAGACGTTTCACCATCCAGTGGCTTTATCAATACAAATTCCAGGACATAATTTGAAGACGGCAGAACTATATACAAAAGTTAAGGTAATCAGTGCCTCAGCCTTGGAGCGCAGGCTTCTTCTTCTTGTTGTTTTGCCGGTACTTCCGGCCCGGGTCTTCTCCAGATGGTGACCCGGCGAGGGCATATTCACTACCTCTAACCCATCCCTTGGGTATGACCTACTTTCACTGGGAAATCCCACCTACCAGTGACTATGCCCTCGTCTGCTACCCGTCCCTGTCCACCTGACGCCAGTATATAAGCGCCAGCCTTCTTGCCTGCGCTCCAGAATCGTCACGACTACGGTGCTCTTCACACCAACTCCAAGGCTGAGGCACTGATTACCTCAACTTTTGTATATAGTTCTACCGTCTTCAAATTATGTCCTGGAATTTGTATTGATAAAGCCACTGGATAGCGAAACGTCTACAATAAAGTCACCCAGATGTTGCACATGTGTCTAATTTTCATCTTGTCGGTATTGTATATCATTCATGTACAAATACGTAGTTATTATTAAGAAACAGATAAACGAAACCAGTTACCATCCCATGTCCCATATGGATTTAGCGCTATTTTAATATAATAATAATAATAACAATAATGTTGGTAATATTAATAAAAATAATAATAATAATAATAATAATTATAATAATAATAATAATAATAAAAATACTAATGCTACTACTAATAATAACAATAATAATAATGACACTAATAAAAAATAATAATATTCGTAATAATAATGATGATAGTAGTAAAAATACTAATAATCATAATGATAATGGTAATAGTAATAATAAATATAATAATAATAAATATAATAATAATAAAAATAATAATAATAATAATAATAATAATAATAATAATAATAATAATAATAATAATAATAATAATAATAATAATAATAATAATAATGATAGTAATAATACTAATAATAATGATTAATAACACTATGTAACAAAATTTCACTTTTGTCGTGTTCCTGGGAAATAAGCATCGTTTCCCAATTCTTTATAACTAAACAAAATTTAAAAAATAAATTTTGATCCAGAACTTTGTTTTTGTGGTCAGGACACTTCTGGAACACTTTCAAGAAAAACTGATGTAAATAAATAATAATAATAATGTTCTAGGGTTTTGTTTGGCAAATATAAAAACAGGGACTCACAAACCAGCATTCAGTTCAGCTCTGGCTGCCTGAGAAGACACATCAGAAGAAGTGAAATGACATCAAGAGGCTGCAATCATTCTCCAGGTGTATTCTGCTACATATGTGGTCAATTCATTAAGACAAGAGCAAAGAAGTTCTCTGCAACAACATCTAAAAAAATGTGTGAAGATTACAAAGCATATTTTGTCATGTCAGTTGTGGACCAAGACAAGACCTGGGCGCCTCATGTTGCTTGTCAACATTGTAAGAAAACATTGGAAGGTAAGAAAGTCATTACTTATATGAAGGGTAAAATCTTGAATAGGAACATTTTTTAAATGAAATGTATGTAACAGAAACTAATTCTTTTGTTCTTTTACAGGAGCCATGAAGTTTGTTGTTCCTAGAATATGACGTGAACCCACTGATCACTCAACCAACTGCTACTTCTGTCTGGTGGAGCCTTACAAACACCGAACTGGGAAAAATGCACCTGCTATTTCTTATCCAGATCTTCCCTCTTCTATTGCACCAGTACCACACAGTGCTGATCTTCCTGTACCTACACCTCCAGAAAGAAGTCAACCATCAGAGGAAGAAAGCAGCAAATCAGAAAATGAAGATCACAATAAACAAGACTATGTTCTCACAGATGCAGCTGTTGGGAGGAATCCTTACTACCCAAACCAAACAGACCTCAGTGACCTTATCAGAGATCTTGGTTTGACAAAGTTAAATGCTGAGCTTTTGATTTCAAGGTTCAAGGAGTGGGACTTAGTGGATAAAAGTGTGCAAGTGACAAGCCAAAGAAAACGTCACCAACATTTCTCAAGCTTCTTCACTAATGAAGACAGGTTGTGCTACTGTTATGATGTATCAGGCCTGTTTAATGCAACTGGAATTGTATGCAATCCAGATGAGTGGAGACTCTTCAGTGACAGCTCCTCCAGAAGTCTAAAAGCTGTACTCCTGCACAATGGGAACAAGTATCCATCTCTTCCCTTGGCTCCTTCAGTGCATATTAAGGAGGACTACAACAGTGTCAAACTTCTACTGGAAGCTTTGAACTATGATAAGCATGGCTGGGAGGTTATTGGAGACTTCAAAATGATGGCATTTTTGATGGGATTCCAAGGAGGTTTTACCAAGTTTCCCTGTTATTTCTGTTACTGGGATAGTAGAGACAGAGCAGCACATTACCAGAGGAAGCACTGGACTCAAAGTACTGAGTTCTCAGTAGTAAGACATAATATCAAACATAAATCATTGGTGGATCCTCAAAAGGTTCTGTTCGCTCCATTACACATCAAACTAGGGTTAATGAAACAGTTTGTTACAGCTCTTGACAAAGAGTCTGCAGCCTTCAAGTATCTTCAAGACTTCTTTCCCAAGCTATCAGAGACAAAGGTGAAGACTGACATCTTCACTGGACCACAAGTCAGGAAAATCATGGAGTGCTCAGAATTTCCAAGGAAGCTCACAGAGAAGGAAAAGGAAGCCTGGGAGAGTTTTGTTGCTGTAGCACAGTGCTTTCTGAGCAACAACAAGACTGACAATTATGTGGAATTTGTTGAGACCTTGGTAAAAAACTATGGTAGGATGTCCCTTAAGGTCCATGTCCTTGATGCTCATCTTAACAATTTCAAGGAGAATATGGGAACATACTCAGAGGAGCAAGGGGAGCGCTTCCACCAAGATATATTGAACTTTGAACACAGATATAATGGATCTTATAATGAAAACATGATGGAAGATTACATTTGGAGGCTGAAACGGGAAAGTGATTTGTTGCTGTTCGCAGATATAGAAAAACTGCTCATTTTTAACGTTGTTTCAGAAAGTTTAAAATAAAATTTATGTAAATTTTATTTATTTTATTATGTTTTTGTTTTACATCCAAAACTAACAATAAATATTGAAATTTAGCCATTTTTTTTGTTAGAAATTCAACCTGTAAGTCACAAAAGTAAAGTTTAAAAGGAATAATGAGCATTTTCTTTTGTTTTGCAATAAAAGGAATTGGAAAATAATTGTGTTACACAGTGTAATAAATACGATTGTAATAATGATAATAAAATAATAATAATAATAATAATAATAATAATAATAATAATAATAATAATAATAATAATAATAATAATAATAATAATAATAATAATAATAATAATGGTAATAATAAAACAACTATCTATCAAGAAATAAGAAGTCAGCAAGTATTTACCAGCAATAACGTGAAGTGTAATATTAGCAGGAGTCGCTTTATCAGGGTCGCAGGTGTAAGCTCCAGCGTCACCCCAGGTGACGTTGTGTACCACCAGGGAGGACGCCAGCTGGTGTCTTACCACCTTGAGGGCGCGCCGAGGGTCGTAGTTGACCATGGTACCGTTGTGATACCAGAAGATGAAGGCTGGCGGCTCGGTGGCTTGTTCCACACCACAGTGAAGCCTCAGACGGACGCCCGTGTGGACGTGCATCTCCGGTGCTCCCTGGATCACTGCCCGGGCCTCTGTTGAGAGAGATGATTGATACTGTTGGCAGAGAGAAGTTTGGTACTGTTGGTAGAGAGCGACGGTTGGTACTGTTGGCAGAGAGATGTTTGGTACTGTTGGGAGAGAGGTGTTTGGTACTGTTGGCAGAGAGATGTTTGGTACTGTTGGCAGAGAGATGTTTGGTACTGTTGGCAGAGAGAGAGAGAGAGAGAGAGAGAGAGAGAGAGAGAGAGAGAGCGAGAGAGAGAGAGAGAGAGAGAAGAGAGAGAGAGAGAGAGAGAGAGAGAGAGAGAGAGAGAGAGAGAGAGAGAGAGAGAGAGAGAGAGAGAGAGAGAGAGAGAGAGAGAGAGAAAGAGAGAGAGAGAGAGGAGAGAGAGAGAGAGAGAGGTGTTTGGCCCTGTTGGCCAGAGAGATGTTAGGTACTGTTGACACTCAAACTCCTACCTGGAGGGTAAACCTGGGTGTTCCGGGGGTCAACGCCCCCGCGGCCACGACCTGGCCCTCATGCAAATAAAGGAACCTAAAATTCGAAACTCTCGTCTGATAGATGCAAAAAGCTTCTCTTCAGTCACCTGTTTAAAAATACAACAAAAAAAAAAAACACACACACACACCTAAATACGACTCCTTAGCCACATTGTGTTTGAAGTCTTAAGCATCAACAACAGCTCTGTTGATCCAAGTCATATTTGATGTTCATAGTCACCAGATTTTTCAACATGTGTATTAACCAAAAATATTTTCTACTTCAGTATTCCCTGAAGTAATTCTTGTAGCAGATTGTTACACAAGATCTCAACATGTCATAATTCACATACCATATTATCACGATGTTACAAGAAGCTGTAACATTCTAGTGACCTGTTATATTTGTTTCATTGTCTTGTAATTGTAAGTTAATTTTAAGGCTGCCCAGAATAATCTGCAGTTTATACGTGTTAGGTTATATGTGTTAATAACTCAAATGTCAGTTGTATCCCGTATTCACCTATATTCAAATAGTTTGGATTGCTTGTTGGCAGAGAGATGTCTGGTATTGCTGGAAGAGAGATGTTTGGTACTGTTGTCAGAGATGTTTGGTACTGTTGACAGAGAGATGTCTGGTATTGCTGGAAGAGAGATGTTTGGTACTGTTGTCAGAGATGTTTGGTACTGTTGACAGAGAGATGTCTGGTATTGCTGGAAGAGAGATGTTTGGTACTGTTGTCAGAGATGTTTGGTACTGTTGACAGAGAGATGTCTGGTATTGCTGGAAGAGAGATGTTTGGTACTGTTGTCAGAGATGTTTGGTACTGTTGACAGAGAGATGTCTGGTATTGCTGGAAGAGAGATGTTTGGTACTGTTGTCAGAGATGTTTGGTACTGTTGGCAGAGAGATGTCTGGTGTTGCTGGAAGAGAGATGTTTGGTACTGTTGTCAGAGATGTTTGGTACTGTTGGCAGAGAGATGTCTGGTATTGCTGGAAGAGAGATGTTTGGTACTGTTGTCAGAGATGTTTGGTACTGTTGGCAGAGAGATGTCTGGTATTGCTGGAAGAGAGATGTTTGGTACTGTTGTCAGAGATGTTTGGTACTGTTGGCAGAGAGATGTCTGGTATTGCTGGAAGAGAGATGTTTGGTACTGTTGTCAGAGATGTTTGGTACTGTTGACAGAGAGATGTCTGGTATTGCTGGAAGAGAGATGTTTGGTACTGTTGTCAGAGATGTTTGGTACTGTTGGCAGAGAGATGTCTGGTATTGCTGGAAGAGAGATGTTTGGTACTGTTGTCAGAGATGTTTGGTACTGTTGGCAGAGAGATGTTTGGTACTATTGGAAGAGAGATGTTTGGTACTGTTAGGAGAGAGATGTTTGATCCTGTTGGAAGACAAAAAGGTTTGGTACTGTAGGAAGACAAAGAAGTTTGATATTGTTGGAAGAAAGAGATATTTGGTACCAGTGGGAGAGCGAGAGGTTTGGTATCGTTTTGATTTATATTTGGTACCTTCTGAAAGGGACACTGGCATCGTTTTGAATGAACATTTATACTGTTGGGAACGGGCACTATCACTGTTATTGTTTGGAACAGAGAATACTGTTGTTCAGAACACACACTATCACTGTTTGTAATAGACATTGGCGATGTTAGGAAAGTTGTTATACAGACGTATCTGACATCAGTGACGTACATATAGAAAGCCCCTTGTTATTACCTGGAGTTTACCTGGAGAGAGTTCCAGGGGTCAACGCCCCCGCGGGTTATTCAGAAAAATAAGGCTAATTTTGTCCCCAGTCGGCTAAAACTCAGGTACCTACTTACTGCTAGGTGAACAGAGACAGCAGGTATCTTAAGGAAACACATTCTAACGTTTCCACCCGTACCGGAGATCGAACTACTGATCTCAGAGTGTGAACTGAGTGCGCTACCAACCGAGACACTGTTGTTAAGTACTATCAGAATTATTCACCTCTTACACAATCTATCTTGAAGGCTACAAGTTCCGCAGCTAATATATTAATGCTTCTACTAGAGGAAACAGATTTATGAGGTATCAGTCGGCGTTGTATGATTATAAATACAACAGTGTTTTATCCACTTATTTACCAGTTCATTGGCTATACTGGGTACAGAAATAAACTGTCATAATATGACTGATGTTTGATCACCAGTACCTTGTACACTTGGTACAAGTACCGGTACACTTGGTACAAGTAATGGTACACTTGGTACAAGTACCGGTATATTCGGTACAAATACCGGTACACTTGGTACAAGTAATGGTACACTTTTTACAAGTGCTGGCACACTTGGTACAAGTACTGGTACACTTGGTACAAGTACTGGTACATTTGGTACAAGTACCGGTACATTTGGTACTAGTATCGGTACACTTGGTACTAGTACTGGTACACTTGGTACAAATACTAGTACATTTGGTACAAGTACTGGTACACTTGGTAAAAATGCTGGTACACTTGGTACAAGTGCTGGTACACTTGGTACAAGTACCGAGTATCAATGTACACAAATTAGGATACTTTATTTAGCAGATGTTACATCCACTTGGGATTTTTTTTTTTTGAAAAGTGCGAAGTGGGTAAAACATCTCAATAAAATATCCAAAATGTTAAATACATGTCTTTACATCACACTATGGAATGTCAACGACCTTTCATGTGTGCAGTTTTAAAAACAGGTTGGATAAATACATGAGTGGGTGTGGGTGGGTGTGATTGGACCTAACTAGCTTGTGCTACTAGGTCAGATGTTGTGCTCCTCCTTTAAGCGACGTGTCTGACCTCACTAGGTCAGTGAAGTCAGACGGTCAGTGAGCTTAAAGGTCACTAGGTCAGTGAGCTTAATTAAGCCGTTTGGAGAATTGGATCTGTCTCGCATAGGCCAGTAGGCCTGTTGCAGTGTTCCTTCTTTCTTATGCTCTTATTTGACTTTGTTTATGTTACTCCTTGATCATTCCATGACCAGTGACTTGTTTCACGGCCAGGTAATACAGAACTTTTAAATGTACCTGTGTTCGTGATAGAGCGGCTGGTATATTTGCTCAGTACATGCAAGAAAGAGGTGGTTGGTACCTAGGCATTGTCAGACAGCGTGTATAATTCCTTCGAATAAGGATTAGTGGGATAAAAGCGAGGGTAAGAATTATAGGGAATAAACTTGATGAGTATAACAGGTAAAGTGCATGGTAGAGCTATTATTGAAAGAATTAAGAGTACGAATGTAGGAATGCGGAGGAAAAAAGATGGTTTAAGAAGGCTAGGTCACGTTTAGACCAAGTGATTACAGTATTGCATATAAATGAACATTACTTGGATAAACATAATTAGCTTTTTTGTTGAATTTGTGGATTTTGTAAAAAGGCACATGATTGAGAGGATAGGGGAACACTGTTGCAGATGTTGCAAAAGTGTGGAATAAGTTGCAGGTTACTAAATACAATAAAGAGTTTTGTAGATGTTGAGGCGCAGTTTAGTGTACAGAGGAGAGAGGAAGATTATTTTCCACTGAAAGTAGGTCTTAGACAGGGATGCTTGTTGCTACTATGGCATTTTAAATATATTCATAGATGGAAGGAAAAGAGTCAATATGGTGTCTAGTGTTTTGTGGTCTGAGTTTCTGACTCTGAAACCCAGAATTCTGTCAGCTCTGCTGCTCGTAGACAGGTATTGTCTAGTACTTCCGACGTCGTTGCTTATGATTATTCAATGTTCTTTTCTTGCTTCGGTTAGTTGCCATAAATTTTGTGTTCATGTCTGAGATTATTATATTCAATATATCTTACTTTGCACTTGCCGAAATTTATCTTTCGTGTTCCCGACAACAGCACCAGCCTCTCCAGGGCATTCTGAGTATTTAATCTTCTTTGGATGCCACATTCTTCCCCAGTTTGGAGTCATCTGCAAATTTTGTTGTCCCTATCTTAAGATCATTTGAGTACAACATGAGAAGGCTGGACTAAGGACTGCTTCCTGAGAGCTACACTCTTTACGTCTAGCAACTCAGAACCTCTCCCATGACTGCAACTGTTTCCTGACTCACTTACCCAGGCAAGAAGTTTGTCTCTTATACCATGTGCTGTCCTTATACCATGTGCTGTCCTTATACCATGTGCTGTCCTTATACCATGTGCTGGCCTTATACCATGTGCTGTCCTTATACCATGTGCTGTCCTTATACCATGTGCTGTCCTTATACCATGTGCTGGCCTTATACCATGTGCTGGCCTTATACCATGTGCTGTCCTTATACCATGTGCTGTCCTTATACCATGTGCTGTCCTTATACCATGTGCTGTCCTTATACCAAGTGCTGTCCTTATACCATGTGCTGTCCTTATACCATGTGCTATCATTATACCATGTGCTGGCCTTATACCATGTGCTGTCCTTATACCATGTGCTGTCCTTATACCATGTGCTGTCCTTATACCATGTGCTGTCCTTATACCATGTGATATCATTATACCATGTGCTGGCCTTATACCATGTGCTGTTCTTATACCATGTGCTGTCCTTATACCATGTGCTGTCCTTATACCATGTGCAGTCCTTATACCATGTGCTGGCCTTATACCATGTGCTGGCCTTATACCATGTGCAGTCCTTATGCCATGTGCTGTCCTTATACAATGTGCTGTCCTTATACCATGTGCTGTCCTTATACCATGTGATATCATTATACCATGTGCTGGCCTTATACCATGTGCTGTCCTTATACCATGTGCTGTCCTTATACCATGTGCTATCATTATACCATGTGCTGTCCTTATACCATGTGCTGTCCTTATACCATGTGCTGTCCTTATACCATGTGCTGTCCTTATACCATGTGATATCATTATACCATGTGCTGGTCTTATACCATGTGCTGTTCTTATACCATGTGCTGTCCTTATACCATGTGCTGTCCTTATACCATGTGCAGTCCTTATACCATGTGCTGGCCTTATACCATGTGCTGGCCTTATACCATGTGCAGTCCTTATGCCATGTGCTGTCCTTATACAATGTGCTGTCCTTATACCATGTGCTGTCCTTATACCATGTGCTGTCCTTATACCATGTGCTGTCCTTATACCATGTGACGTCCTTATACCATGTACCGTCTTTATACCATGTGCAGTCCTTATACCATGTGCTGGCCTTATACCATGTGCTGGCCTTATACCATGTGCTGCCCTTATATCATGTGCTGGCCTTATACCATGTGCTGGCCTTATACCATGTGCTGGCCTTATACAATGTGCTGGCCTTATACCATGTACTGGCCTTATACCATGTGCTGGCCTTATACCATGTGCTGTCCTTATTCTATGTGCTATCCTTATACCATGTGACGTCCTTATACCATGTACCGTCTTTATACCATGTGCTGTCCTTATACCATGTGCTGTCCTTATACCATGTGCTGGCCTTATACCATGTGCTGCCCTTATATCATGTGCTGGCCTTATACCATGTGCTGGCCTTATACCATGTGCTGGCCTTATACCATGTGCTGGCCTTATACCATGTGCTGGCCTTATACCATGTGCTGTTCTTATGACACCAAAATAGGCCGTCAAATTCATTCTGACGAGGACACTAGAGCACTCCAGGAAGATTGAAAAGACTGATGCAGTGGTCGGAGAAGTGGCAGATGCAGTTTAATATAGACAAATGCAAAGTTCTGAATGTTGGAATGGAAAATAACCATGCCACATATAAACTAAATAATGTAGATCTTAATATTATCGATTGCGAAAAAGATTTAGGAGTCCTGGTTAGCAGTAATCTGAAACCAAGACAACAGTGCATAAGTGTTCGCAATAAAGCTAATAGAATCCTTGGCTTCATATCAAGAAGCAGAAATAATAGAAGTCCTCAGGTTGTTCTTCAATTCTATATATCCTTGGTTAGGCCTCATTTAGATTATGCTGCACAGTTTTGGTCACCGTATTACAGAATGTATATAAATGCTCTGGAAAACATACAAAAGAGGATGACAAAGTTGATCCCATGAATCAGAAATCTTCCCTATGCGGATAGACTGAGGGCCCTGAATCTGCACTCTCTCGAAAGTCGTAGAATTAGGGGGGTTATGATTGAGGTGTATAAATGGAAGACAGAAATATACCATGTGCTGCTCTTATACCATGTGCTGCCCTTATACCATGTGCTGCCCTTATACCATGTGCTGCTCTTATACCATGTGCTGCTCTTATACTATGTGCTCTTATACCATGTGCTGTCCTTATACCATGTGCTGTCCTTATACCATGTGCTGTCCTTATACCATGTGCTGCTCTTATACCATGTGCTGTCCTTTAACCACGTGCTGTCCTTATACCATGTGCTGTCCTTATACCATGTGTTGCTCTTATACCATGTGCCCTTATACCATGTGCTGCTCTTATACCATGTGCTCTTATATCATGTGCTGTCCTTATACCATGTGCTTTCCTTATACCATATGCTGTCCTTATACCATGTGCTGCTCTTATACCATGTGCTGTCCTTATACCATGTGCTGCTCTTATACCATGTGCTGTCCTTAAACCATGTGCTGCTCTTATACCATGTGCTGTCCTTATACCATGTGCTGCTCTTATACCATGTGCTGCTCTTATACCATGTGCTGCTCTTATACCATGTGCTGCTCTTATACCATGTGCTGCTCTTATACCACGTGCTGTCCTTATACCATGTGCTGCTCTTATACCATGTGCTGCTCTTATACCATGTGCTGCTCTTATACTATGTGCTGTCCTTATACCATGTGCTGCTCTTATACCATGTGCTGTCCTTATACCATGTGCTGCTCTTATACCACGTGCTGCTCTTATACCATGTGCTGTTCTTATACCATGTGCTCTTATACCATGTGCTTCTCTTATACCATGTGCTGCTCTTATACCATGTGCTCTTATACCACGTGCTGTCCTTATACCATGTGCTGCTCTTATACCATGTGCTGCTCTTATACCATGTGCTGCTCTTATACCATGTGCTCTTATACCATGTGCTGTCCTTATACCACGTGCTGTCCTTATACCATGTGTTGCTCTTATACCATGTGCAGCTCTTATACTATGTGCTCTTATACCATGTGCTGTCCTTATTCCATGTGCTGTCCTTATTCCATGTGCTGTCCTTATACCATGTGCTGCTCTTATACCATGTGCTCTTATACCATGTGCTGCTATTATACCATGTGCTCTTATACCATGTGCTGATCTTATACCATGTGCTCTTATACCACGTGCTGTCCTTATACCACGTGCTGTCCTTATACCATGTGCTGTCCTTATACCATGTGCTGCTATTATACCATGTGCTGTCCTTATAACATGTGCTGCTCTTATACCAGGTGCTGTCCTTATACCATGTGCTGCTCTTATACCATGTGCTGCTCTTATACCATGTGCTGTTCTTATACCAGGTGCTGTCCTTATACCATGTGCTGCTCTTATACCATGTGCTGCTCTTATACCAGGTGCTGTCCTTATACCATGTGCTGCTCTTATACCATGTGCTGCTCTTATACCATGTGCTGTTCTTATACCACGTGCTGCTCTCATACCATGTGCTGCTCTTATACAATGTACTGCTCTTATACCATGTGCTGCTCTTATACCATGTGCTGCTCTTATACCATGTGCTGCTCTTATACCACGTGCTGTCCTTATACCATGTGCTGCTCTTATACCATGTGCTGCTCTTATACCATGTGCTGTTCTTATACCATGTGCTCTTATACCATGTCCTGCTCTTACACCATGTGCTGCTCTTACACCATGTGCTGCTCTTATACCATGTGCTCTTATACCATGTGCTCTTATACCATGTGCTGTTCTTATACCACGTGCTGTCCTTATACCATGTGCTGCTCTTATACCATGTGCTGTTCTTATACCATGTGCTGCTCTTATACCATGTGCTGCTCTTATACCATGTGCTCTTATACCACGTGCTGCTCTTATACCATGTGCTCATATACCATGTGCTACTCTTATACCATGTGCTGCTCTTATACCATGCGCTCTTATACCATGTGCTGCTCTTATACCAAGTGCCCTTATACCATGTTCTACTCTTATACCATGTGCCCTTATACCATGTGCTACTCTTATACCATGTACTGCTCTTATACCATGTGCTGCTCTTATACCATGTGCTACTCTTATATCATGTGCTCTTATACCATGTGCTACTCGTATACCATGTGCCGCTCTTATACCATGTGCTCTTATACCATTTGCTGCTCTTGTACCATGTGCTCTTATACCATGTGCTGCTCTTATACCATGTGCTCTTATACCATGTGCTGCTCTTATACCATGTGCTCTTATACCATGTGGTACTCAATACCATGTGCTGCTCTTATACCATGTGCTGCTCTTATACCATGTGGTGTTCTTATACCATGTGCTCTCATACCATGTGCTACTCTTATACCATGTGCTGCTCTTAACCATGTGCTCTTATACCATGTGCTGCTCTTATACCATGTGCTCTTATACCATGTGCTACTCTTATACCATGTGCTCTTATACCATGTGCTGCTCTTATACCATGTGCTCTTATACCATGTGCTGCTCTTATACCATGTGCTCTTATACCATGTGCTCCTATACCATGTGCTACTCTTATACCATGTGCTGCTCTTATACCATGTGCTTCTCTTATACCATGTGCTCTTATACCATGTGCTACTCAATACCATGTGCTAATCTTATACCATGTGCTGCTCCTATACCATGTGCTCTTATACCATGTGCTGCTCTTATACCATGTGCTCTTATACCATGTGCTACTCTTATACCATGTGCCGCTCTTATACCATGTGCTCTTATACCATGTGCTGCTCTTATACCATGTGCTACTCTTATACCATGTGCTGCTCTTATACCATGTGCTGTTCTTATACCATGTGATCTTATACCATGTCCTGCTCTTATACCATGTGCTGCTCTTACACCATGTGCTGCTCTTATACCATGTGCTCTTATACCATGTGCTCTTATACCATGTGCTGTCCTTATACCACGTGCTGTCCTTATACCATGTGCTGCTCTTATACCATGTGCTGCTCTTATACCATGTGCTGCTCTTATACCATGTGCTCTTATACCACGTGCTGCTCTTATACCATGTGCTCCTATACCATGTGCTACTCTTATACCATGTGCTGCTCTTATACCATGTGCTCTTATATCATGTGCTACTCTTATACCATGTGCTACTCTTATACCATGTGCTGCTCTTATACCATGTGCTGCTCTTATACCATGTGTTGCTCTTATGCCATGTGCTGCTCTTAAATCATGTGCTGCTCTTGTACCATGTGCTGCTCTTATACCATGTGCTCTTATACCATGTGCTGCTCTTATACCATGTGCTGCTCTTATACAATGTGTTCTTATAACATGTTCTACTCTTATTCCATGTGCTACTCTTATACCATGTGCTGCTCTTATACCATGTGCTGCTCTTATACCATGTGCTACTCTTATACCATGTGCTCTTATACCATGTGCTGCTCTTATACCATGTGCTCTTATACCATGTGCTGCTCTTATACCATGTGCTGCTCTTATACCATGTGCTCTTATACCATGTGCTGCTCTTATACCATGTGCTCTTATACCATGTGCTGCTCTTATACCATGTGCTCTTATACCATGTGCTGCTCTTATACCATGTGCTGCTATTATACCATGTGCTCTTATACCATGTCCTGCTCTTATACCATGTGCTGCTCTTATACCATGTGCTGCTCTTATACCATGTGCTGCTCTTATACCATATACTGCTCTTATGTCATGTGCTGCTCTTATACCATGTGCTCTTATACCATGTGCTCTTATACCATGTGCTACTCTTATACCATGTGCTGCTCTTATACCATGTGCTGCTCTTATACCATGTGCTGCTCTTATTCCATGTGCTGCTCTTATACCATGTACTGCTCTTACATCATGTGATGATCTTATACCATGTGCTGCTCTTATACCATGTGTTGCTCTTATACCATGTGCTGCTCTTATACCACGTGCTGTCCTTATACCATGTGCTGCTCTTATACCATGTGCTGCTCTTATACCATGTGCTGTTCTTATACCATGTGCTCTTATACCATGTCCTGCTCTTATACTATGTGCTGCTCTTACACCATGTGCTGCTCTTATACCATGTGCTCTTATACCATGTGCTCTTATACCATGTGCTGTCCTTATACCACGTGCTGTCCTTATGCCATGCGCTGCTCTTATACCATGTGCTGCTCTTATACCATGTGCTCTTATACCATGTGCTACTCTTATACCATGTGCTCTTATACCATGTGCTGCTCTTATATCATGTGCTCCTCTTATACCATGTGCTGCTCTTATGCCATGTGCTGCTCTTATACCATGTGCTCTTATACCATGTGCTACTCTTATACCATGTGCTGCTCTTATACCATGTGCTGCTCTTATACCATGTGCTCTTATACCATGTGCTGTCCTTATACCACGTGCTGTTCTTATGCCATGTGCTGCTCTTATACCATGTGCTGCTCTTATACCATGTGCTACTCTTATACCATGTGCTCTTATACCATGTGCTGCTCTTATACCATGTGCTGTTCTTATACCATGTGCTCTTATATCATGTGCTCTTATACCATGTGCTGTCCTTATACCACGTGCTGTCCTTATACCATGTGCTGCTCTTATACCATGTGCTGCTCTTATACCATGTGCTCTTATACCATGTGCTGCTCTTATACCATGTGCTGCTCTTATACCATGTGCTGCTCTTATACCATGCGCTCTTATACCATGTACTGCTCTTATACCATGTGCTTTTATACCATGTGCTACTCTTATACCATGTACTGCTCTTATACCACGTGCTGCTTTTATACCATGTACTGCTCTTATACCATGTGCTGTTCTTATACCATGTGCTCTTATACCATGTGCTACTCTTATACCATGTACTGCTCTTATACCATGTGCTGTCCTTATACCATGTGCTGCTCTTATACCATGTGCTGTCCTTATACCATGTGCTCTTATACCATTTACTGCTCTTATACCATATGCTGCTCTTATACCATGTGCTGCTCTTATACCATGCACTCTTATACCATGTACTGCTCTTATACCATGTGCTTTTATACCATGTGCTGCTCTTATACCATGTGCTCTTATACCATGTGCTACTCTTATACCATGTACTGCTCTTATACCATGTGCTCTTATACCATGTGATACTCTTATACCATGTGCTGCTCTTATACCATGTGCTCTTATACCATTTGCTGCTCTTATACTATGTGCTCTTATACCATGTGCTGCTCTTATACCATGTGCTCTTATACCATGTGCTGCTCTTATACAATGTGCTCCTATACCATGTGCTACTCTTATACCATGTGCTTCTCTTATACCATGTGCTCTTATACCATGTGCTGCTTTTATACCATGTGCTCTTATACCATGTGCTACTCAATACCATGTGCTGCTCTTATGCCATGTGCTGATCTTATACCATGTGCTGCTCTTATACCATGTGCTCTTATACCATTTGCTGCTCTTATACCATGTGCTCTTATACCATGTGCTGCTCTTATACCATGTGCTCTTATACCATGTGCTGCTCTTATACCATGTGCTCTTATACCATGTGCTACTCAATACCATGTGCTGTTCTTATACCATGTGCTCTCATACCATGTGCTACTCTTATACCATGTGCTCTTATACCATGTGCTGCTCTTATACCATGTGCTCTTATACTATGTCCTGCTCTTATACCATGTGCTGCTCTTATACCATGTGCTCTTATACCATGTGCTACTCAATACCATGTGCTGTTCTTATACCATGTGCTCTCATACCATGTGCTGCTCTTATACCATGGGCTACTGTTATACCATGTGCTCTTATACCATGTGCTGCTCTTATACCATGTGCTACTCAATACCATGTGCTGTTCTTATACCATGTGCTCTCATACCATGTGCTGCTCTTATACCATGTGCTCTTATACTATGTGCTACTCTTATACTATGTGCTGCTCTTGTACCATGTGCTACTCTTATACCATGTGCTACTCTTATAGCATGTGCTGGTCTTATACCATGTGCTGCTCTTATACCGTGTGCTGCTATTATACCATGTGCTGCTCTTATATCATGTGCTGCTCTTATACTATGTGCTGCTCTTATACCATGTGCTACTCTTATTCCATGTGCTACTCTTATACCATGTGCTGCTCTTATACCATGTGCTCTTATATCGTGTGCTGGTCTTATACCATGTGCTCTTATACCATGTGCTGCTCCTATACCATGTGCTCTTATACCATGTGCTGCTCTTATACCATGTGCTACTCTTATACCATGTGCTACTTTTATACCATGTGCTGCTCTTATACCATGTGCTGCTCTTATACCATGTGCTCTTATACCATGTCCTGCTCTTATACCATATACTGCTCGTATATCATGTACTGCTCTTATACCATGTGCTCTTATACCATGTGCTCTTATACCATGTGCTACTCTTATACCATGTGCTGCTCTTATACCATGTGCTGCTCTTATACCATGTGCTGCTCTTATACCATGTGCTGCTCTTATACCATGTGCTGCTCTTATACCATGTGCTGCTCTTATACCATGTGCTCTTATTCCATGTGCTGCTCTTATACCATGTACTGCTCTTATATCATGTGCTGCTCTTATACCATGTGCTGCTCTTATACCATGTGCTGCTCTTATACCATGTGCTGCTCTAATACCATGTGCTGCTCTTATACCATGTGCTGCTCTTATACCATGTGCTGCTCTTATACCATGTGCTGCTCTTATACCATGTGCTGCTATTATACCATGTGCTGCTCTTATACCATGTGCTGCTCTTATACCATGTGCTGCTCTTTTATCATGTGCTGCTCTTATACCATGTGCTGCTATTATACCATGTGCTGCTCTTATACCATGTGCTGCTCTTATACCATGTACTGCTCTTTTATAATGTGCTGCTCTTATACCATGTACTGCTCTTTTATCATGTGCTGCTCTTATACCATGTGCTGCTATTATACCATGTGCTGCTCTTATACCATATACTGCTCGTATATCATGTACTGCTCTTATACCATGTGCTCTTATACCATGTGCTCTTATATCATGTACTGCTCTTATACCATGTGCTCTTATACCATGTGCTCTTATACCATGTGCTACTCTTATACCATGTGCTGCTCTTATACCATGTGCTGCTCTTATACCATGTGCTGCTCTTATACCATGTGCTGCTCTTATACCATGTGCTGCTCTTATACCATATACTGCTCGTATATCATGTACTGCTCTTATACCATGTGCTCTTATACCATGTGCTCTTATATCATGTACTGCTCTTATACCATGTGCTCTTATACCATGTGCTCTTATACCATGTGCTACTCTTATACCATGTGCTGCTCTTATACCATGTGCTGCTCTTATACCATGTGCTGCTCTTATACCATGTGCTGCTCTTATACCATGTGCTGCTCTTATACCATGTGCTCTTATACCATGTGCTCTTATACCATGTGCTACTCTTATACCATGTGCTGCTCTTATATCATGTGCTGCTCTTATACCATGTACTGCTCTTATACCATGTGCTGCTCTTATACCATGTGCTCTTATACCATGTGCTGCTCTTATACCATGTGCTGCTCTTATACCATGTGCTGCTATTATACCATGTACTGCTCTTATATCATGTGCTGCTCTTATACCATGTACTGCTCTTATATCATGTGCTGCTCTTATACCATGTGCTGCTATTATACCATGTGCTGCTCTTATACCATGTGCTGCTCTTATACCATGTGCTGCTATTATACCATGAGCTGCTCTTATACCATGTGCTGCTCTTATACCATGTGCTGCTTATATACCATGTGCTCTTATACCATGTGCTGCTCTTATACCATGTGCTTCTATTATATCATGTGCTGCTCTTATACCATGTGCTGCTCTTATACCATGTGCTGCTATTATACCATGTACTGCTCTTATACCATGTGCTGCTCTTATACCATGTGCTGCTCTTATACCATGTGCTGCTCTTATACCATGTGCTCTTATTCCATGTGCTGCTCTTATACCATGTGCTGCTCTAATACCATGTGCTGCTCTTATACCATGTGCTGCTCTAATACCATGTGCTGCTCTTATACCATGTGCTGCTCTTATACCATGTGCTGCTCTTATACCATGTGCTGCTCTTATACCATGTGCTGCTCTTATACCATGTGCTGCTCTTATACCATGTGCTGCTCTTTTATAATGTGCTGCTCTTATACCATGTACTGCTCTTTTATCATGTGTTGCTCTTATACCATGTGCTGCTATTATACCATGTGCTGCTCTTATACCATGTGCTGCTCTTATACCATGTGCTGCTCTTATACCATGTGCTGCTCTTTTATAATGTGCTGCTCTTATACCATGTGCTGCTCTTATACCATGTGCTGCTCTTTTATAATGTGCTGCTCTTATACCATGTGTTGCTCTTATACCATGTGCTGCTATTATATCATGTGCTGCTCTTATACCATGTGCTGCTCTTATACCATGTGCTGCTCTTATACCATGTGCTGCTCTAATACCATGTGCTGCTCTTATACCATGTGCTGCTCTTATACCATGTGCTGCTCTTATACCATGTGCTGCTCTTTTATAATGTGCTGCTCTTATACCATGTACTGCTCTTTTATCATGTGTTGCTCTTATACCATGTGCTGCTATTATACCATGTGCTGCTCTTATACCATGTGCTGCTCTTATACCATGTACTGCTCTTTTATCATGTGCTGCTCTTATACCATGTGCTGCTCTTATACCATGTACTGCTCTTTTATCATGTGCTGCTCTTATACCATGTACTGCTCTTTTATCATGTGCTGCTCTTATACCATGTACTGCTCTTTTATCATGTGCTGCTCTTATACCATGTACTGCTCTTTTATCATGTGCTGCTCTTATACCATGTGCTGCTCTTATACCATGTACTGCTCTTTTATCATGTGCTGCTCTTATACCATGTGCTGCTCTTATACCATGTACTGCTCTTTTATCATGTGCTGCTCTTATACCATGTACTGCTCTTATATCATGTGCTGCTATTATACCATGTGCTGCTCTTATACAATGTGCTGCTCTTATACCATGTGCTGCTCTTATACCATGTACTGCTGTTATATCATGTGATGCTCTTATACCATGTGCTACTCTTATACCATGTGCTGCTCTTATACCATGTGCTGCTCTTATACCATGTGCTGCTCTTATTCCATGTGCTGCTCTTATACCATGTACTGCTCTTATACCATGTGCTGCTCTTTTATAATGTGCTGCTCTTATACCATGTACTGCTCTTTTATCATGTGTTGCTCTTATACCATGTGCTGCTATTATACCATGTGCTGCTCTTATACCATGTGCTGCTCTTATACCATGTGCTGCTCTTTTATAATGTGCTGCTCTTATACCATGTGCTGCTCTTTTATAATGTGCTGCTCTTATACCATGTGCTGCTCTTATACCATGTACTGCTCTTTTATCATGTGCTGCTCTTATACCATGTGCTGCTCTTATACCATGTGCTGCTCTTATACCATGTACTGCTCTTTTATTATGTGCTGCTCTTATACCATGTACTGCTCTTTTATCATGTGCTGCTCTTATACCATGTGCTGCTCTTATACCATGTGCTGCTCTTATACCATGTGCTGCTCTTATACCATGTGCTGCTCTTATACCATGTACTGCTCTTATACCATGTGCTGCTCTTATACCATGTGCTGCTCTTTTATCATGTGCTGCTCTTATACCATGTGCTGCTCTTATACCATGTTCTGCTCTTATACCATGTGCTGCTCTTTTATAATGTGCTGCTCTTATACCATGTGCTGCTCTTATACCATGTACTGCTCTTTTATCATGTGCTGCTCTTATACCATGTGCTGCTCTTATACCATGTGCTGCTCTTATACCATGTACTGCTCTTTTATCATGTGCTGCTCTTATACCATGTACTGCTCTTTTATCATGTGCTGCTCTTATACCATGTGCTGCTCTTATACCATGTACTGCTCTTTTATCATGTGCTGCTCTTATACCATGTGCTGCTCTTATACCATGTGCTGCTCTTATACCATGTGCTGCTCTTATACCATGTACTGCTCTTTTATCATGTGCTGCTCTTATACCATGTGCTGCTCTTTTATCATGTGCTGCTCTTATACCATGTGCTGCTCTTATACCATGTGCTGCTCTTATACCATGTACTGCTCTTTTATCATGTGCTGCTCTTATACCATGTGCTGCTCTTATACCATGTGCTGCTCTTATACCATGTACTGCTCTTTTATCATGTGCTGCTCTTATACCATGTGCTGCTCTTATACCATGTGCTGCTCTTATACCATGTGCTGCTCTTATACCATGTGCTGCTCTTATACCATGTGCTGCTCTTTTATAATGTGCTGCTCTTATACCATGTGCTGCTCTTATACCATGTGCTGCTCTTATACCATGTGCTGCTCTTATACCATGTGCTGCTCTAATACCATGTGCTGCTCTTATACCATGTGCTGCTCTTATACCATGTGCTGCTCTTTTATAATGTGCTGCTCTTATACCATGTACTGCTCTTTTATCATGTGTTGCTCTTATACCATGTGCTGCTATTATACCATGTGCTGCTCTTTTATAATGTGCTGCTATTATACCATGTACTGCTCTTATACCATGTGCTGCTCTTATACCATGTGCTGCTCTTTTATAATGTGCTGCTATTATACCATGTACTGCTCTTATACCATGTGCTGCTATTATACCATGTGCTGCTCTTTTATAATGTGCTGCTATTATACCATGTACTGCTCTTTTATCATGTGCTGCTCTTATACCATGTGCTGCTATTATACCATGTACTGCTCTTATACCATGTGCTGCTATTATACCATGTACTGCTCTTTTATCATGTGCTGCTCTTATACCATGTGCTGCTCTTATACCATGTACTGCTCTTATACCATGTGCTGCTCTTATACCATGTACTGCTCTTATACCATGTACTGCTCTTATACCATGTACTGCTCTTATACCATGTGCTGCTCTTATACCATGTACTGCTCTTATACCATGTACTGCTCTTATACCATGTGCTGCTATTATACCATGTACTGCTCTTTTATCATGTGCTGCTCTTATACCATGTACTGCTCTTATACCATGTACTGCTCTTTTATCATGTGCTGCTCTTATACCATGTGCTGCTATTATACCATGTACTGCTCTTTTATCATGTGCTGCTCTTATACCATGTACTGCTCTTATACCATGTACTGCTCTTTTATCATGTGCTGCTCTTATACCATGTACTGCTCTTTTATCATGTGCTGCTCTTATACCATGTACTGCTCTTATACCATGTGCTGCTCTTTTATCATGTGCTGCTCTTATACCATGTGCTGCTATTATACCATGTACTGCTCTTATACCATGTACTGCTCTTATACCATGTGCTGCTCTTTTATCATGTGCTGCTCTTATACCATGTGCTGCTCTTATACCATGTGCTGCTATTATACCATGTGCTGCTCTTATACCATGTACTGCTCTTATATCATGTACTGCTCTTTTATCATGTGCTGCTCTTATACCATGTACTGCTCTTATATCATGTACTGCTCTTTTATCATGTGCTGCTATTATACCATGTACTGCTCTTTTATCATGTGCTGCTATTATACCATGTACTGCTCTTTTATCATGTGCTGCTCTTATACCATGTACTGCTCTTTTATCATGTGCTGCTCTTATACCATGTGCTGCTCTTATACCATGTACTGCTCTTATACCATGTGCTGCTCTTATACCATGTGCTGCTCTTTTATCATGTGCTGCTCTTATACCATGTGCTGCTCTTATATCATGTACTGCTCTTTTATCATGTGCTGCTCTTATACCATGTGCTGCTCTTATACCATGTACTGCTCTTTTATCATGTGCTGCTCTTATACCATGTACTGCTCTTTTATCATGTGCTGCTCTTTTATCATGTGCTGCTCTTATACCATGTACTGCTCTTTTATCATGTGCTGCTCTTATACCATGTGCTGCTCTTATACCATGTGCTGCTCTTTTATCATGTGCTGCTCTTATACCATGTGCTGCTCTTATACCATGTGCTGCTCTTTTATCATGTGCTGCTCTTATACCATGTACTGCTCTTTTATCATGTGCTGCTCTTATACCATGTGCTGCTCTTATACCATGTGCTGCTCTTATACCATGTGCTGCTCTTATACCATGTACTGCTCTTTTATCATGTGCTGCTCTTATACCATGTGCTGCTCTTATACCATGTGCTGCTCTTTTATCATGTGCTGCTCTTAAACCATGTGCTGCTCTTTTATCATGTGCTGCTCTTATACCATGTGCTGTTCTTATACCATGTACTGCTCTTTTATCATGTGATGCTCTTATACCATGTGCTGCTCTTATACCATGTGCTGCTCTTTTATCATGTGCTGCTCTTATACCATGTACTGCTCTTTTATCATGTGCTGCTCTTATACCATGTGCTGCTCTTATACCATGTGCTGCTCTTATACCATGTACTGCTCTTTTATCATGTGCTGCTCTTATACCATGTGCTGCTCTTATACCATGTACTGCTCTTTTATCATGTGCTGCTCTTATACCATTGATGGTGCATTTTCTGGAAATCTAGATATCTTCATGAACTGAGACGTTTGTATTCTAGATTTTGTAAATATTTTGTTGAAAATTTTGAGATAGTCCTGCATGATTTTTGTTGAGGAATCGATGTTGTTCTTTCATTAGGTTAATATTTTCCAGAAAAATAACTACAGGAAGTCCTCACTTAACGCCATTTTTTTCAGCGTCGTTTCGTTATAACGTTGACGAGAAAAACAATCGATTCCCTGCCGTGAAAGGAAAATATAGAAAGACTTTTAAATATCTGGATAGACGTCATGCATCAGCCTCACTCTCCATGATCATGCAAATGTAATCTTTAAGTTTATTTTAAGATCTAAAGAAAAAAAAAACAGTGTTCTAGTGGTGAAACCTTCGTGGCAAGTCGTGGTTGACCTGAACGTTTAAAGCTGGATAACACACAAATAACAGATGAGTCTGAAAGTGCCGACACAGAAGCCGCAGCTGCTTGCCCAGCTTGGCTATTATGTCAACTTCCTCCCTCATGACTGTTTGTATTCGATTTTTATATGTATCGTGTTTCTTATATAATTCTGAAAAACATGTGATAATAAAATAATGTCAATAATAGAGTAAATAAATGACTTAATAGCGTTCCGGAGCGACATACTTCGTAGTCATGGCGTCTGCAGCACTGCTGCCCTCCCTCTCAGTTCTCCCTTGCCGTAGGAACTCAACTCTTATTTACATCAGTTAACCTATGGTAAAATTGGTTTCGTTATACGTCGTTTTGCTTTAAGTAGCAATTTCCAAAAACCTATCGACGACGTTAAGTGATCACTTCCTGTACTTATTAATGACGTTAAGCTGATGGAACCTTACTTGTTGGCACCAGTCTTCTCATTTTTAAATATTGGCACAATATTTACTAGTTTTCAGGCTATTGACACCTTATCTTCTTGTAGCAACTTGTTAAACTTTACAGTTAGTGGGTAAGCAATTTATCATTTACATTCTTTCATAACTCTGGCAGGTAGTTCCACTTGATTTCTCAATATTCAGCTTCTCCAAGTATTTGTTGTGCTTGACTTGTTAATTTGTTAATATTTAGTCTGTCAGTGTTATGCCCTAAAAACAAATTTCGGGGCCTGGGAACGTTGGTGTCAAGTTCACTTGTAAACAATAAGGAGACGAGGCTGTGATGACTACTAAAGCAATATATCTCCTGTTTGTTATTCTGCTGTTATAGCTTGTTACATGTTCTTTCGTTGCTTTAACTTTTTTTTTTTTTTATCCCTTGTATTCGAAAAATTCTTTTGAATTATTTTGACGTGTGCAATTCATCTGTCAAATTCTTGTTTAGCATTTCTGAGCTTTTATTTTTTATATGTACTGCTTTTTTTTTTTACTTAAGATTTCATTTCGTTGTCTCCTCATCCAACTTGACTTTGTTTCTTGTTTTTTTTTTACTTTATTATCTTTCTTGTGTTATCCTTCTCGATACTTTTATTTTTTTTAAATCTGCTCCAAAATTTTTCTATATTGGCTGTATCAAGTAGGTGGATCCAGTCAACGTTACTTACGTCTCGACGCATCTTACGTCTCGACGCATCTTATCAAAGTTAACTGATATATAATCAGGAATCATCACAGTGGTAGTGTTTAGGGCCCCAAAGTTTGTGTTTATTTTGGCTCGAATTATGTTGTGATCACTGTTTCCTAGTCTCCTACGTCGCATGTTTGTACAAGATCACAGTCTGTGGTCAGAACTACATCTGAAATGTGGTTTTCACAAGTATCTGATGAGAAAACTTGAGTTAGAAAGTTGTTCTCAATAATGCTGAGGAGTGTGGCGGCCTCCTGGTTCCCTGTTAGAGAACTTCAGTCTATGTTAGACACGTTAAAATAACCAACTAATATTTCCTCATTCGCCATACACATTGTTTTAATTTAGTCTTACAAACGGGTGTCATTCTCCTGGCTTTAGGTGGAGGGAAAAAGGTTGACGATGAACTACAATGAATATATGTAATAAATGGTTTTGAAAACCGACAAGTTGAAGAATTGAGACACTTATACAATATATGGAAATCTTTATTGAAGAAACGTTTCGCCACACAGTGGCTTCATCAGTCTTATATAAAGCAGGAAGGTTTGTATTGGACTGATGAAGCCACTGTGTGGCGAAACGTTTCTTCAATAAATATTTCCATATGTTGCATAAGTGTCTCAATTCTTCTACAGTGAATATAACTTTTTTGCTTCCATTAGCTAGGATTTCTATATACATAATAATATTCTACTACTTGCGAGTGTGAGCCTTGTTAAAAGTATTGTACCTAGTCAAGGTTACTTTTGCTATCTGGATCCCCCTGGATCCCCCTGGATCCCCCTGGATACCCCTGGATACCCCTGGAATACTGACTGCACCATCTGGGGGTTTCTCTCTGGGTACCTGGTGGGGTTATTTCGGAGTGTGACTCAACTAGGACGTCAGGTCTGCTGGATAATGTGTTTACTGCTGCAAACTCTCTGGTTTTATTCCCGTATTTTGGGTATTGTTAAGCTGAAGACTATGACATATGTGCAACATCTGGGACATAATGTAAAGCATAAAGAACTATATACAAAAAATGTGGTAATCAGTCTCTCAGTGTTAAAGTTAAAGAGCACTGTAGTCTTGAAAAATGTTAAGTACAGGCAGTAAGACTCGCTTATATAGTGGCGTCAGGCGAGGGACGTGAAGCAGACGAAGGCATTGTCACTGGTGGGAGGGATTCCCCAGTGGAAGTAGATCATACCCAAGGGATGGGCCAGAGTAAGAAAGAAGGTTGTGGAGATCTCCTCTGTATCAAGTTTCCATGATATTGCTGTGTCTGACAAGTTGTACATGAATGATATATAACACCGACAGATGAAGATTCAGACCTGTGTCTAAGTCTTCATGTTGTCGATATTATATGACATTAATATGCTAGGAGTTTCTGTTGCACAAACTGTATGCTCAATAATTCTGGTCTCTAATTCACCAGATACCTGAGAGTCAGCCGCCTCATTCACTAAGGTTGACTGCGTCTGGATCTCACTAAAGACTGCCTTCAGTACCGCTACCCTGCCAAATACATCATATCTTACCTTTTACCCTATTCTCTTTACAAATAGGACACCATGAAAAAGGCACTTTTAATGAATATCGGCGTCCACAGAAATAAAGAAGTCTTTTATAAAGGAATACCAACAGGAGGGGCAGTCTCATTGCTTTGCCGAAGCCAATGCGGAGGTTTGCGCACGATATCTCATAATCACTGGAAGCTAAGTACAAGCATGTCGTTCACTACTAAGGTAGCAATCAAACTATGTAGAATTGATAGCAAAACACTGTTGCTACATCCAAATTTTACTAAATAAAAAAAAAATTGCAGCCATCCGTCTATCCATCCCTCTCTCCCTTTTCTTTACCCTTCCCTGTTTGACTTACCTACCACCTTGAGAGTGAAGAAGAGCGAGGTTGGTGGATGTGTGGTCACCTGACACTCGTACAACCCAGCGTCTGACCGTCTCACGTCCCGCAGGGATAGTTCCCACATCTGTGGATAGACAGCATCTTAGTGATCACATCTGTGGATAGACAGCATCTTAGTGATCACATCTGTGGATAAACAGTATCTTAGTGATCATACCTGCTTATAGACAACGTGCTAATGGTGACATAAGTGGACAATCTCTTTGTTAGTGCTCATCACTGGGTACATAACGTGTTTGTAGCTCTGTGTCTGGGAACACATCGTGATACTGGTCACATATGTACATAGAATTGCGTTAGTGGCCAGAGAGATAACAGTGCTGGTAAACTGATAGCATCTTTGCCGTAGTTACTTGTATAGTAGGGATACAGATACTGATGGCCACTATGCCGTGCTTGTCAACTAAAACAAGTGACCTTTGGCTTGTAATTCAACTATAGTTTACCAAACAAGTTGAGTGTTCATTCACAATTAATACAATAAATGTGAGCATCACCAAATAAATTTCCTAACTTATAAAATATTAATATAATTTAGGCAAAACTAAGCAATGTTACAGAAGTTTTAACAAGGGTAGATTACCAAGTTATTTATTTTACAAAATATAAACTTTGTATATCATGTTATTTCACATAAAAACATCTGAAAATAAACCTTTCTAAGAAACTAATAATTGTTTGACCTTTCTCTCTCTCTCTCTCTCTCTCTCTCTCTCTCTCTCTCTCTCTCTCTCTCTCTCTCTCTCTCTCTCTCTCTCTCTCTCTCTCTCTCTCTCTCTCTCTCTCTCTCTCTCTCTCTCTCTCTCTCTCTCTCTCTCTCTCTCTCTCTCTCTCTCTCTCTCTCTCTCTCTCTCTCTCTCTCTCTCTCTCTCTCTCTCTCTCTCTCTCTCTCTCTCTCTCTCTCTCTCTCTCTCTCTCTCTCTCTCTCTCTCTCTCTCTCTCTCTCTCTCTCTCTCTCTCTCTCTCTCTCTCTCTCTCTCTCTCTCTCTCTCTCGCGCGCGTGTGTGTGTGCGTGTGTGTGTGTGTATGTCTGTGTGTATGTCTGTGTATGTATGTGTGTGTGTATGAGCAGGCGAAATATACACAAACACTGATCTCTGGCTGAGTGTTCGTGTATATTTCGCCTGCTCTTGCGAATTCCTTGCATTGTTAAAATCTCTAGTAAGGCTGATGCATGCAGGGGATGAGATGAAAAGCTGTAAGCCTTCTCCCTGAAAGCTGGCTGCCTTGGATCAAAGTCTAGCGCAAGCTGGACTCCAAGGTATTGGTCCAGTGTGGTGAGTTTGGTATAGCACTGCGTACCTTGTTATAAGGTTCGTAGGTTCGAGTCTCCTTCAGCCAGAGATCAGTGTTTGTGTATATTTCGCCTGCTCTCGCGAATTCCCTGCATATATATATATATATATATATATATCAACAAGTCGGCTGTCTCCTACCGAGGCAGGGGTGACCCAAAAAAAAAAAGAAAGAAAATCCCCTAAAAAGAAAAATACTTTCATCATCATTCAACACTTTCACCACACTCACATTATCACTGCTTTTGCAGAGGTGCTCAGAATACAACAGTTTAGAAGCATATATGTATAGAGATACACAACATATCCCTCCAAACTGCCAATATCCCAAACCCCTCCTTTAAAGTGCAGGCATTGTACTTCCCATTTCCAGGACTCAAGTCCGACTATATGAAAATAACCGGTTTCCCTGAATCCCTTCACTAAATATTACCCTGCTCACACTCCAACAGATCGTCAGGTCCCAAGTATCATTCGTCTCCATTCACTCCTATCTAACACGCTCATGCACGCTTGCTGGAAGTCCAAGCCCCTCACCCACAAAACCTCCTTTACCCCCTCTTTCCACCCCCTCTCGAGGACGACCCCTACCCTTCTTTCCTTCCCCTATAGATTTATATGCTTTCCATGTCATTCTATTTTGATCCATTCTCTCTAAATGACCAAACCACCTCAACAACCCCTCTTCTGCCCTCTGACTAATGCTTTTATTAACTCCACACCTTCTCCTAATTTCCACACTCCGAATTTTCTGCATAATATTTACACCACACATTGCCCCTAGACAGGACATCTCCACTGCCTCCAACCGCCTCCTCGCTGCTGCATTCACAACCCAAGCTTCACACCCATATAAGAGTGTTGGTACTACTATACTTTCATACGTTCCCTTTTTTGCCTCCATAGGTAACTTTTTTGTCTCCACATATACCTCAACGCACCACTCACCTTTTTTCCTCATCAATTCTATGATTAACCTCATCCTTCATAAATCCATCCGCCGACACGTCAACTCCCAAGTATCTGAAAACATTCACTTCTTCCATACTACTCCTCCCCAATTTGATATCCAATTTTTTCTTTATCTAAATCATTTGATACCCTCATCACCTTACTCTTTTCTATGTTCACTTTCAACTTTCTACCTTTACACACATTCTCAAACTCATCCACTAACCTTTGTAATTTTTTCTTTAGAATCTCCCATAAGCACAGTATCATCAGCAAAAAGTAACTGTGTCAATTCCCATTTTGAATTTGATTCCCCATAATTTAATCCCACCTCTCCCGAACACCCTAGCATTTACTTCTTTTACAACCCCATCTATAAATATATTAAACAACCATGGTGACATTACACATCCCTGTCTAAGACCTACTTTTACCGGGAAGTATTCTCCCTCTCTTCTACACACCCTAACCTGAGCCTCACTATCCTCATAAAAGCTCTTTACAGCATTTAGTAACTTACCACCTATTCCATATACTTGCAACATCTGCCACATTGCTCCTCTATCCACTCTATCATATGCCTTTTCTAAATCCATAAATGCAATAAAAACTTCCCTACCTTTATCTAAATACTGTTCACATATATATTTCAATGTAAACACTTGATCTACACATCCCCTACCCACTCTGAAGCCTCCTTGCTCGTCCGCAATTCTACATTCTGTCTTACCTCTAATTCTTTCAATTATAACCCTACCGTATACTTTTCCTGGTATACTCAGTAAACTTATTCCTCTATAATTTTTTACAATCTCTTTTGTCCCCTTTCCCTTTATATAAAGGGACTATACATGCTCTCCGCCAATCCCTAGGTACCTTCCCCTCTTTCATACATTTATTAAACAAAAGTACTAACCACTCCAACACTATATCCCCCCCTGCTTTTAACATTTCTGTCATGATCCCATCAGTTCCAGCTGCTTTACCCCCTTTCATTCTACGTAATGCCTCACGTACCTCCACCACACTTACATTCTGCTCTTCTTCACTCCTAAAAGATGGTATACCTCCCTGGCCAGTGCATGAAATTACCGCCTCCCTTTCTTCCTTAACATTTAAAAGTTCCTCAAAATATTCTCGCCATCTACCTAATACCTCCCTCTCCCCATCTACTAACTCCCCTACTCTGTTTTTAACTGACAAATCCATACTTTCCCTAGGCTTTCTTAACTTGTTTAACTCACTCCAAAATTTTTTCTTATTTTCATAAAAATTTCTTGACAGTGCCTCTCCCACTCTTTCATCTGCTCTCCTTTTGCACTCTCTCACCACTCTCTTCACCTTTCTTTTACTCTCCATATACTCTGCTCTTCTTATAACACTTCTGCTTTGTAAAAACCTCTCGTAAGCTACCTTTTTCTCTTTTATCACACCCTTTACTTCATCATTCCACCAATCACTCCTCTTTCCTCCTGCCCCCACCCTCCTATAACCACAAACTTCTGCCCCACATTCTAATACTGCATTTTTAAAACTATTCCAACCCTCTTCAACCCCCCCACTACTCATCTTTGCACCAGCTCATCTTTCTGCCAATAGTCGCTTATATCTCGCCCGAACTTCCTCCTCCCTTAGTTTATACACTTTCACCTCCCTCTTACTTGTTGTTGCCACCTTCCTCTTTTCCCATCTACCTCTTACTCTAACTGTAGCTACAACTAAATAATGATCCGATATATCAGTTGCCCCTCTATAAACATGTACATCCTGGAGCCTACCCATCAACCTTTTATCCACCAATACATAATCTAACAAACTACTTTCATTACGTGCTACATCATACCTTGTATATTTATTTATCCTCTTTTTCATAAAATATGTATTACTTATTACCAAATTTCTTTCTACACATAGCTCAATTAAAGGCTCCCTATTTACATTTACCCCTGGCACCCCAAAATTACCTACTACTCCCTCCATAACATTTTTACCCACTTTAGCATTGAAATCCCCAACCACCATTACTCTCACACTTGATTCAAAACTCCCCACGCATTCACTCAACATTTCCCAGAATCTCTCTCTCTCCTCTACACTTCTCTCTTCTCCAGGTGCATACACGCTTACTATAACCCACTTTTCACATCCAATCTTTATTTTACTCCACATAATCCTTGAATTTATACATTTGTAGTCCCTCTTTTCCTGCCATAGCTTATCCTTCAACATTATTGCTACTCCTTCTTTAGCTCTAACTCTATTTGAAACCCCTGACCTAATCCCATTTATTCCTCTCCATTGAAACTCTCCCACCCCCTTCAGCTTTGTTTCACTTAAAGCCAGGACATCCAGTTTCTTCTCATTCATAACATCCACAATCATCTCTTTCTTATCATTTGCACAACATCCACGCACATTCAGACTTCCCACTTTGACAATTTTCTTCTTCTTATTCTTTTTAGTAATCTTTACAGGAAAAGGGGTTACTAGCCCATTGTTCCCGGCATTTTAGTTGACTTTTACAACACGCATGGCTTACGGAGGAAAGATTCTTATTCCACTTCCCCATGGATATAAAAGGAAAAGTAATAAGACCAAGAACTATTAAGATAAAATCAAAGAAAACTCAGATGAGTGTGTATAAATAAACGTGTACATGTATGTGTAGTGTGACCTAAGTGTAAGTAGAAGTAGCAAGACGTACCTGTAATCTTGCATATTTATGAGACAGACAAAAGACACCAGCAATCCTACCATCATGTAAAACAATTACAGGCTTTCGTTTTACACTCACTTGGCAGGACGGTAGTACCTCCCTGGGTGGTTGCTGTCTACCAACCTATATATATATATATAAATATATATATATATATATATATATATATATATATATATATATATATATATATATATATATATATATATATATATATATATATATATATATATATATCGAGCTTTTCACCCAGCTCTTTAAGGAACTTTACAGCACACTTGCCCCATGCTCCAAGGGTCTTCGACCCTATTGGGATGAAGTTATAGCAAAGGGGTGAGTTCTTATTTGAGGATCTTCTGGGTCTCCCTGTAGCTGGCAGCTCCACCCCCTTCAACTACAGAGTATGGCAAGTAGGTGTCTGCCAATGTGGCGGCACAGGTGTAGTCCCAGGCAATCTGCTTTTCATCCTTCTAGAGTAGCATAGTGGCTCCATCAGGACGCTTTTGACTTCCGTCAGACCTATGCACTTGGGGTTCCCGTATATATATATATATATATATACATATCTATATATATATATACATATCTATATATATATATATATATATATATATATATATATATATATATATATATACATATATATATATATATATATATATATATATATATATATATATATATATATACATATCTATATATATATATATATACATATACATAACTATATATATATACATATCTATCTATATATATATATATATATATATATATATATATATATATATATATATATATATATATATATATATATACACATATCTATGTATATATATATATATATATATATATATATATATATATATATATATATATATATATATATATATATATATATATATATATACATATCTATATATATATACATATATATATATACATATATATATATATATATAGTTCCTTGATAATGTGAGTAGTCACGAAAGCGCTTGGAATTTCTTATTCTTTCAGAGTGGTTGTTTTGCATATATATATATATATATATATATATATATATATATATATATATATATTTATATGTATGTATTTTTATTATTAACACACTGGCCGATTCCCACCAAGGCAGGGTGGCCCGAAAAAAGAAAAACTTTCGCCATCATTCACTCCATAACTGTCTTGCCAGAAGAGTGCTTTACACTATAGTTTTTAAACTGCAACATTAACACCCCTCCTTCAGAGTGCAGGCACTGTACTTCCCATCTCCAGGACTCAAGTCCGGCCTGCCGGTTTCCCTGAATCCCTTCATAAATGTTACTTTGCTCACACTCCAACAGCACGCCAAGTATTAAAAAAAAAATTTGTCTACATTCACTCCTATCAAACACGCTCACGCATGCCTGATGGAAGTCCAAGCCCCTTGCACACGAAACCTCCTTTACCCCCTCCCTCCAACCTTTCCTAGGCCGACCCCTACCCCGCCTTCCTTCCACTACAGACTGATACACTCTTGAAGTCATTCTGTTTCGCTCCATTCTCTCTACATGTCCAAACCACCTCAACAACCCTTCCTCAGCCCTCTGGACAACAGTTTTAGTAATCCCGCACCTCCTAACTTCCAAACTACGAATTCTCTGCATTATATTCACACCACACATTGCCCTCAGACATGACATCTCCACTGCCTCCAGCCTTCTCCTCGCTGCAACATTCATCACCCATGCTTAACACCCATATAAGAGCGTTGGTAAAACTATACTCTCATACATTCCCCTCTTTGCCTCCAAGGACAAAGTTCTTTGTCTCCACAGACTCCTAAGTGCACCGCTCACCCTTTTCCCCTCATCAATTCTATGATTCACCTCATCTTTCATAGACCCATCCGCTGACACGTCCACTCCCAAATATCTGAATACATTCACCTCCTTCATACTCTCTCCCTCCAATCTGATATCCAATCTTTCATCACCTAATCTTTTTGTTATCCTCATAACCTTACTCTTTCCTGTATTCACTTTTAATTTTCTTCTTTTGCATACCCTGCCAAATTCATCCACCAATCTCTGCAACTTCTCTTCAGAATCTCCCAAGAGCACAGTGTCATCAGCAAAGAGCAACTGTGACAACTCCCATTTTATGTGTGATTCTTTATCTTTTAACTCCACGCCTCTTGCCGACCCTCGCATTTACTTCTCTTACAACCCCATCTATAAATATATTAAACAACCACGGTGACATCACACA
>NC_091302.1:33370800-33415800 GCF_038502225.1 Cherax quadricarinatus | reverse complement strand
CTCAGTGGCAACATGCAGACCCTATCAACTTCCTAATGGAAAATATTGACTCCCTTCTGCTACAACACAACTGTCAACATATTATAATTGTTGGTGACCTCAACCAGCACCTTATACAGAGGGACTTTGATGACCTTCTTGCAGTGTTTGACATGAGAAACTTTGTTGATTTCCCTACTCATATCTCTGGCTCCTCCCTTGACCCAGTAGTGAGTGATCTGGCAGAAGGCATAGTCACTTGTCAACCCCTCGGCTATGTTGGATCATCTGACCACAAGGCTGTTTTTACGACACTTAAGATCCCAACAGAACGAGGTGAGGAGTCCACACGCACAACCTGGCTATGGGAAAGAGGTAATTGGCCAGCCCTTTGCTCTGAGCTCGCCACCACCGACTGGAATGCTCTTCTCCAAGGGGATGTTGACAACCAAGTGAAAGCCTTCACTGGACACATCCTTAATCTACAACAAGAACACATTCCTCACCGGCAATATGTGACGAAGCCTACAGATCAGCCTTGGTTCGGCTTTCGTTGTAGAGAGGCTGCTACTGCTAAGTACAAAGCATGGCGAAGGTATAAGAGACATCCTACCACCTATAACAGGAACTTGCACATGCAAGCCTGTAGGCATATGGGTGATGTTCAAAAGTGGGCCATTGCTAAATGGGAGGTGGACACTAAAAGAAAGTTAGCATCAGGTAGGGTAGGCTCCAAAACCTGGTGGTCCCTGGTCAAGGACTTATTCCACCTCTAAATCGACAGGATGGGACCACCTCTACTAGTAGTCAAGAGAAGGCGGACCTCTTTGCTGAACACTTTGCTACCAAAATGCAAGTTCCTGATCCAGCAAGGGACCCTCCTTGGCTAGCTGCAAGAACGGTGTCAAAACTGTCAGTGGTGACAATAAGGCAGGAGGAGGTGCATTTCCTACTTAAATCGCTTGACCAAGAAAAGGCTGTGGGCCCAGACAAGTTGAGCCCAAGATTGTTGAGAAGATGTGCAGACCAGCTAGCAGCACCTCTAACTCGCATCTTTCAGCACTGCCTAGTACAGTGTAAATGGCCCTCTCTATGGAAAGAGGCAAATGTAGTCCCTGTTCACAAAAAGAAGAGCAGAGCAGAAATCAGCAACTACAGACCAGTGTCACTCCTGTCAATCACTGGTAAGATCCTTGAGACAATAATCTCAAGACAAATGACAGAGTTTTTTGACTACCACTCACTACTTTGTGATCGTCAATATGGCTTCAGGAAAGGTTACTCTGCTGCTGATCTGTTGTTAAACCTCTCCACTAAGTGGCACCAGTCACTGGATGAATCCAAAGTCAGCTGTGTGGTAGCACTGGACATTGCTGGCGCTTTCGACCGGGTGTGGCACCAGGGCCTCTTAGCAAAACTTCAAGCACTGGGAATTGCAGGCTCTACGCTATGTCTCCTCAGTGACTACCTTCATGGTAGATCTCTAAGTGTAGTTCTCAATGGAACGGAATCAGCAAGACATCCTATTGGGGCAAGTGTTCCACAAGGAAGCGTGCTGGGTCCATTGTTATGGAATGTCTACTTCAACGACCTTCTTCATCTCATCCCAGAATCACATGCATATGCAGACGACTGTACACTGACATTCACTTATCCAAGAGAAGAAATGCCAGCTGCTCTAAGCTACATCAATCACCAGCTGAGAGCTATATCAGCTTGGGGAAATAGATGGCAAGTAACATTTGCACCTGAGAAAACGCAAATGATGATCGTCTCTAGGCACCATGATGGTAATGTTGGTGCAGTAGTAAGGATGAATGGGAGGATGTTGGCACCTGGAGAAGAAGTTGATATCCTTGGGGTGAAATTTGACTCCAAACTAACCATGAAGAACCATGTTGTAAATCTTGCAAACAAGGCAGCCAGGAAGCTTACAGCACTTCGCCGTATCTCCCATCTGCTTGACAGTAGGGGTTGCAAGATCCTGTACGAGGCACAAGTACGCTCGCACCTTGAGTATGCTCCACTTTCTTGGTTTGCCTGCCCCCCCTCTCATCTGCGACTGCTTGACAGAGTAGAGAACAGAGCAAGACGTCTCATCTCTCGCCTGGACCCATCCTGGATAGATCTGTCATTTCAGCAGAGCCTTCAACATAGGAGGGATGTGGGTGGCCTTACTGTTATGTACAAGGCCAATATTGTCAAAATACCACACTTGGATCCACTTCGAGGACAGCGTGAAACAAGCTTTTATGCCACAAGACGGGCAGAAAGCAGCAACTTCACTCTGGCTGTACCCTTCTCCAGAACATCACTCCATCTGAGATCATACATACCCAGGATGACTCGAGTATGGAACACATTCGTACAGGATAATGATGTCAACGAGATAAAGTCAGTTGATCAAATGAAAATGCTTGCCCACAGATGGCTCCAACTTCATCCTGTTCCCTACTTGTATGTCTCATAACAATAAAAATGCTTTCAAATGAGCTGATGTAGGTAACAGCTCTTAGCTTGTCAATAAAGTTAGGAATCCTTAACCTGTAAATAGCTGTCAATAAAGCTAGGGATCCTTAACCTTGTCAAACCCTGTGTAAAAAAAAAAAAAAAAAAAAAAAAGAGAGAGAGAGAGAGAGAGAGACAGAATCTTATCACATGAAAATAAATAAATTTGACAACCTTCACACCACTCTCTCTCCATCTCTCTCTTTCTTTCTCTCTTTTCTTCCCCTCTCTTTCTTTCTCTCTCTTTCTTTCTCTCTCTTTCTCTCTCTCTCTCTCTCTAACCAACCTCATTATTATCATTGTAATTAAGGGAGAGAGGTAAATTAATAAAAACAACAATAGCAGCAGCAGCAGCAACAACAAGAACAAGAACAACAAAAACAAGAGTAAGAACAAGAACAAAAACAAAACAAGCCCAAGAATAAGAAGAACAGTAACAACAACAACACAGGTATTGAAGACTCAGCAAGATGTACAGAAGATGTACATCTGTGCGCTGTACAATGTAACAAAGTCGTCGTGTACGAATGGTATATAATACCGACAAGATGAGAGTAAGACACATGTGCAACATCTGGGTATCTTTATTGTAGACGTTTCGCCATCCAATGGCTTTATCAATAAAGCCACTGGATGGCGAAACGTCTACAATAAAGATACCCAGATGTTGCACATGTGTCTTACTCTCAACAAAGTCGTCACACCAGGCTGTGCTGGCTAGCCAAGGGCACAAACTGTCATACAAACCTTCAGAAAAAAATACAAAACAGTAACAATATTCTCCTTCAAGACGGAAAATGAACGAAGTGCACTGTTGGAGCGTCTCTTGGCGGGTGACACTAATGTCCAAACTCTGGTGGTCCTGGACCGAATGGTATATTTACCTGGAGTCATACTTATATTTTTGTTTTTATTTACTAATATGAGGAGGTAGCAATGAACAAGCCAAAAGAGGTTGACTAAGTGGAAGATTATTTTTACTGGTAAAACGTGCCTTTTGTATAGCTAGAGAATGTCTGTAACCATCTATACCAGTGATGCTGGAGGTGAGAGTAAGACAGTGTCAGTGATGCTGGAGGTGAGAGTAAGACAGTGTCAGTGATGCTGGAGGTGAGAGTAAGACAGTGTCAGTGAGGCTGGAGGTGAGAGTAAGACAGTGTCAGTGAGGCTGGAGGTGAGAGTAAGACAGGGTCATTGATGCTGGAGGTGAGAGTAAGAGTGTCAGAGATGCTGGAGGTGAGATTAAGACAGTGTCAGTGATGCTGGAGGTGAAAGACAGTGTCAGTGATGCTGGAGGTGAGAGTAAGACAGTGTCAGTGATGCTGGAGGTGAGAGTAAGACTGGAGGTGAGAGTAAGACAGTGTCAGTGATGCTGGAGGTGAGAGTAAGACAGTGTCAGTGATGCTGGGAGTGAGAGTAAGACAGTGTCAGTGATGCTGGAGGTGAGAGTAAGACAGTGTCAGTGATGCTGGAGGTGAGAGTAAGACAGTGTCAGTGATGCTGGAGGTGAGAGTAAGACAGTGTCAGTGATGCTGGATGTGAGAGTAAGACAGTGTCAGTGATGCTGGAGGTGAGAGTAAGACAGTGTCAGTGATGCTGGGGGTGAGATTAAGACAGTGTCAGTGATGCTGGAGGTGAAAGACAGTGTCAGTGATGCTGGAGGTGAGAGTAAGACAGTGTCAGTGATGCTGGAGGTGAGAGTAAGACAGTGTCAGTGATGCTGGGGGTGAGAGTAAGACAGTGTCAGTGATGCTGGAGGTGAGAGTAAGACAGTGTCAGTGATGCTGGAGGTGAGAGTAAGACAGTGTCAGTGATGCTGGAGGTGAGAGTAAGACAGTGTCAGTGATGCTGGAGGTGAGAGTAAGACAGTGTCAGTGATGCTGGAGGTGAGAGTAAGACAGTGTCAGTGATGCTGGATGTGAGAGTAAGACAGTGTCAGTGATGCTGGGAGTGAGAGTAAGACAGTGTCAGTGATGCTGGAGGTGAGAGTAAGACAGTGTCAGTGATGCTGGAGGTGAGAGTAAGACAGTGTCAGTGATGCTGGAGGTGAGAGTAAGACAGTGTCAGTGATGCTGGAGGTGAAAGTAAGACAGTGCCAGTGATGCTGGAGGTGAGAGTAATATAGCTTCAGTGATGCTGGGGGTGAGAGTAAGACAGTGTTAGTGATGCTGGAGGTGAGAGTAAGACAGTGTCAGTGATGCTGGAGGTGAGAGTAAGACGGTGTCAGAGATGCTGGAGGTGAGAGTAAGACAGTGTCAGTGATGCTGGAGGTGAGAGTAAGACGGTGTCAGTGATGCTGGAGGTGAGAGTAAGACAGTGTCAGTGATGCTGTAGGTGAGAGTAAGACAGTGTCAGTGATGCTGGAGGAGAGAGTAAAACAGTGTCAGTGATGCTGGGGGTGAGAGTAAGACAGTGTCAGTGATGCTGGAGGAGAGAGTAAAAGTGTCAGTGATGCTGGAGGTGAGAGTAAGACAGTGTCAGTGATGCTGGAGGTGAGAGTAAGACAGTGTCAGTGATGCTGGAGGTGAGAGTAAGACAGTGTCAGTGACGCTGGAGGTGAGAGTAAGACAGTGTCAGTGATGCTGGAGGTGAGAGTAAGACAGTGTCAGTGATGCTGGAGGTGAGAGTAAGACAGTGTCAATGATACTGGAGGTGAGAGTAAGAGAGTGTCAGCGATGCTGGAGATGAAAGTAAGACAGTGTCAGTGATGCTGGAGGTGAGAGTAAGACAGTGTCAGTGATGCTGGAGGTGAGAGTAAGACAGTGTCAGTGATGCTGGAGGTGAGAATAAGACAGTGTCAGTGATGCTGGAGGTGAGAGTAAGACAGTGTCAGTGATGCTGGAGATGAGAGTAAGACAGTGTCAGTGATGCTGGATGTGAGAGTAAGACAGTGTCAGTGATGCTGGAGGTGAGAGTAAGACAGTGTCAGTGATGCTGGAGGTGAGAGTAAGACAGTGTCAGTGATGCTGGAGGTGAGAGTAAGACAGTGTCAGTGATGCTGGAGGTGAGAGTAAGACAGTGTCAGTGATGCTGGAGGTGAGAGTAAGACGGTGTCAGTGATGCTGGAGGTGAGAGTAAGACAGTGTCAGTGATGCTGGAGGTGAGAGTAAGACAGTGTCAGTGATGCTGGAGGTGAGAGTAAGACAGTGTCAGTGATGCTGGAGGTGAGAGTAAGACAATGTCATTGATGCTGGAGGTGTGAGTAAGAGAGTGCTGGAGCTTCACTATTGCTAGATCAGTTCAATATCGCTGAGTGTGGAGGTGCTGGTCTGGCCGCTGCACCTCTCCTCTCAACCACCTCTGCTCACCAAAGCGTATTATTGCATTTATGGGGAAGCGCTAAACCTATAGGGATTATGCAGAGACTGGGGGAATGTAAGATAATTGGGACTGTTCCAGGGGAGAATCACTCCAATTCTTTGGCTCAAGGCGCCCCTCACTTCCATCCCAGGCACAGCAAAGCACACACAATAATCGATGCCTCGCCACTACCTTTCGTTAAAAATATAATCATGTCCTCAGCATACCTAGAAACCTTAATAAGTATTTCAAACATGAGATCTACAAGTGTTGCGAGGCAAAAATCTTTAATTATTGTGCATGTACTATACAAAGTCTATGTTACAGAAGTGACTCACTATCACAACGGGTGTATAAAACGTTTTAGGTCCACCTCATCTGAGATAGAACAGCGAGGACTTACCACTCACTCACGTCTTCGAACTCGCAGTTAGAATATACTACATGAACTATCTAAGAAATGTTGAAACTGCAAAACAGCTCACTTGATAATTTTTTAAGGCATATAGCGAGTTCAGGGACTTAAAGGAGCAAATATGCGGCCAGTACTGATTTGATGGTATTCCGTAAATGTTACTTCTGCTACTACTACTACTACTACGGCTAGTACTAGGAACAACTCTTGCAAAGCTTCAAATGTGGTATAAAATCAGAAAGACTTGAAAATCAAAAACAAACTCGAACATCACTCACCCACGACATAGCTGATGTGCTACTTGACCAACATGCAAATGTCTCAAGTTTGCAAGGCTGGCCTCAGAACCATCAACTTCACTTGGTTAACACAAACAAGATTGTCAGCAGGAAGCTCAGAATAATCACTACTTGTGAGAAGATGGACATAGCTGATACCTGTTCTATAACAACTTTCGAGCTTCAAACTGCGTTAAAAAAAAGGGCAAATCCACCTTACCTGGGGAAGACTGCATGGCTGTAACACCCTTAGACTTATTAATGAGTGGCCCATCAATGATCCATGTAGATTCAGCTTATTGAATGGTATTCTGCCTGAAAGCTGACACCCCTCTCATTTTGCCCTTTCCAAAACTAAGCTCTTGCAAGTTTAGACCCATCTCATTAACATCCTACATATGTAAAGTTCTCGAGAGAATTGTCCTTGATAAATCCAAATACAAGTATATCAACTCTTCCAATTTCTATGGGTTCTTACTTGAGAGAATCACCCAAATTTGCTTTCCGAATATCTCACCAGGTACAGACTAGGCACAATAGCAGCCTTTATTTACCTCGGAGCTACCACTGACACAGCCAACAGAGCTCTTATCGCTGAACAACTGGCTAATTTCAGTGTCAGGGAGAAACTATTAATCCGGATCCAAGGACACCTGAACAACAGCCTCAGTCATATGTGCACGTGTCAAGAGTATCACCAGTGACTAATCTGAACTGGACACACCTTAGTGAAGCACTCAGCCCCACTCTCTCTCTCTCTCTCTGTATAGAACTAATGCACAGGCTTTTTCCCAACATCTCTAGGAGCATGACGAGGTTGTCAGTTGCTACACGGGTGATATCTGCATCTTTGCCAACACGTCCAACAGATTACAAACTCTTCTCGACGCCTTCACAGCAAGAAACACTGAATGTCGCCTCGATACATCTACAGACAAGACTAAAATCTTCTGCTCAAATGCTTGCATTAAGATTATGCCGTCCATCCAAATCAATAATACTGAACAATACATATACTTAGGAGTTTGAATAAACAGCGATATTTTAAGTAACCTAAACTGCGGACTTGAAGAGACTTAATCCACCTGGAACACTTGTAGGAAGAAACCTTTGAATTAGTGTTAGATATGTAAAATTGTTCAACATGGTTTTAATTAGATGTCACTGATTACCATGCTCTAAACTTCATTAACTTTCCACTTTGATGCCCTTAATTAACTTAAAGTAATCCACAACAAGCCATACGGATAATTCTGAGCGCTTCAAATTACACTAGAATCAACATAATAGAAGAACTGAAGTTTCCTACTGTATACGAAACAACAATACAGCGAACACGATCTTCTGTGCTAAGATCATGGAAGATACAGTGTTGCCAATGGTTTAGAAAGACACGTAAGCAAACACTATAACACATTTATTAGAAAACGTTTCGGTCCTGGGACCTTGATCACTTCTAATAAATATGTTATAGTGTTTGCTTACGTGTCTTTCTAAACCAACTTGTCGGTATTTATTACCAAGGTTTATACCAGTATTGCCAATACAGCTAAGGGATGTGCTGTGTATGTGAGTGTATGTGTGTGTGTACAAACCTAATTGTGGTTGCAGGGGTCGAGACTCAGCTCCTGGCCCCGCCTCTTCACTGATCGCTACTAGGTCCTCTCCCTCTCTGCTTCCTGAGCTTTGTCATACCTCTTCTTAAAACTATGTATGGTTCCTGCCTCCACTACTTCACTTGATAGGCTATTCCACTTGCTGACGACTCTATGACTGAAGAAATACTTCCTAACGTCCCTGTGAGTCTTCAGCTTCCAGTTGTGACCCTTGTCCCTGTGTCCCCTCTCTGGAACATCCTATCTCTGTCCACCTTGTCTATTCCCCGCAGTATCTTGTATGTCGTTATCATGTCTCCCCTGACCCTTCTGTCCTCCAGTGTCGTCAGTCCGATTTCCCTCAACCTTTCCTCGTACGACATTCCCTTGAGCTCTGGGACTAACCTTGTTGCAAACCTTTGTACTTTCTCTAACTTCTTGACGTGCTTGACCAGGTGTGGGTTCCAGACTAGTGCTGCATACTCCAGTATGGGCCTAACATACACAGTGTACAGTGTCTTGAACGATTCCTTATTAAGGTATCGGAAACCTATTCTCAGGTTTGCCAGGCGCCCGTATGCTGCAGCAGTTATTTGGTTGATGTGTGCCTCCGGTGATATGCTCGGTGTTATGGTCACCCCAAGGTCTTTCTCCCTGAGTGAGGTTTGTAATCTTTGTCCACCTAGCCTATACTCTGTCTGCGGTCTTCTTTGCCCCTCCCCAATCTTCATGACTTTGCATTTGGCAGGGTTGAATTCGAGAAGCCAGTTTCTGGACCACATGTCCAGCCTGTCCAGGTCCCTTTGCAGTCCTGCCTCATCCTCATCCGATTTAATTCTTCTCATCAGCTTCATATCATCTGCGAATAGGGACACTTCAGAGTCTATTCCTTCCATCATGTCGTTCACATATATCAAAAATAGCACTGGTCCTAGAACTGACTCCTGTGGGACCCCGCTCGTCACAGGCGCCCACTGCGATACCTCTTCACGTACCATGACTCGTTGTTGCTTCCCTGTCAGGAATTCCCTGATCCATTGCAGTGCCCTCCCTGTTATATGCGCCTGATCCTCCAGCTTCTGCACTAATCTCTTGTGGGGAACTGTGTCAAAGGCCTTCCTGCAGTCTAGGAAAATGCAGTCAACCCACCCCTCTCTCTTGTGTCTTACTTCTGTTACCTTGTCATAAAACTCCAGAAGGTTTGTGACACAGGATTTGCCTTCCATGAACCCATGCTGGTTTTCATTTATAATCTTGTTCTGTTCCAGGTGTTCCACCACTCTCCTCCTGATAATCTTCTCCATGACTTTGCATACTGTACATGTCAGAGACACAGGTCTGTAGTATAGTGCCTCATTTCTGTTTCCTTTCTTAAATATGGTGACTACATTTGCTGTCTTCCATTTCTCAGGTAGTTGCCCAGTTTCAAGGGATGTGTTGAAGATTGTGGTTAGGGGCACACACAGCATCTCTGCTCCTTCTCTAAGGACCCACGGGGAGATGTTGTCTGGTCCCATTGCCTTTGAGGTATCAAGGTCACTTAGCAGCTTCTGCACCTCTTCCTCGGTTCATCATATGTCATCCAACACTTGTTGGTATATTTCCTCTTTATGTTCCCTTCTGTGCTGCCTTCCCAGAGCCCTTCCTGTCTCTACTGTAAAACTTCCTTAAATCTCCTGTTTAGCTCCTCACATACCTCCTGATCATTTCTTGTGAGTCTTCCACCTTCTGTCCTCAGTCTGATCACCTGGTCTTTGACTGTTGTCTTCCTCCTGATGTGGCTATACAACAGTTTTGGGTCAGTCTTGATTTTCGATGCTATGTTATTTTCATACTGTCGCTGAGCCTCCCTCTTTACCTGTGCATACTCGTTCCTGGCTCTGTGACTAATCTCCCTATTTTCATGTGTTCTCTGCCTTCTGTACTTTTTCCATTCTCTACTGCACTTTGTTTTTGCGTCCTTACACCGTCGGGTAAACCAGGGGCTCGTTCTGGTCTTCCCATTGTTTCTGTTGCCCTTGGGAATAAACCTTTCCACTGCCTCCTTGCATTTTGTTGTTACATATTCCATCATTTCATTTACTGGCTTTCCTACCAGTTCTCTGTCCCACGGAACCTCCTGCAGGAAGTTCCTCAACCCTATGTAGTCCCCTCTTTTATAGTCTGACTTTTCCCATTCAACTCCTGTTACTCTCTTCACTTGAAACTCTACTATGTATTCAAAGCACAGAAACATGTGGTCACTAGCTCCTAGGGGACTCTCATATGTGATGTCCTCAATGTATGAACTGCCCAGGGTGAACATAAGGTCCAGTCTTGCTGGTTCATCCTCCCCTCTCACTCTGGTAGTGTCCTTAACATGTTGGTGCATGAGGTTTTCCAGCACCACATCCAACATCTTGGCTCTCCATGTTTTGGGACCCCCATGTGGCTCCAGCTTTTTCCAGTCAATCTCCCTGTGGTTGAAATCCCCCATAACCAGCAACTTTGATCTGCTGTAGTGAGCTCTTCTTGCCACCTCAGCAAGTGTGTCCATCATTGCTCTGTTGCTCTCTTCATATTCCTCTCTTGGCCTCCTGCAGTTCTGTGGTGGATTATACATCACTGCAATGACCACCTTGTGTTCCCCAGACTGAAGTGTACCTACTATGTAGTCCCTTTCTCCTGTCTCGTCTATGCCTTCCATTTTCTCGAATTTCCATCGGTTTTTTACGAGCAGAGCAACCCCTTCTCCCCTCTGCCCCTTCTATCTTTCCTTATGATCTGGTATCCTTGTGAGAAGATTGCATCTGTTATGGTCTCCTTGAGTTTTGTTTCTGTAACTGCTATGATGTCTGGGGACTTCTCATTGATTCTTTCTTGCCATTCCTCATATTTATTCGTTAATCCATCTGCATTTGTGTACCAAACCTTCAACTTCTGTTCTAATACTGTAACTGTGGTCCTGGGGAAATACTAGGGTTGGGGGTTGCTGTAGGGGTAGGGTTCGTGGTGCGGGGGGTTGGGAACAGAGGGATCAGTGTGTGATGGTTGGTTTGGATTGTTCAGCTGCCTTGGGGGTGTCGTGGCTGGAGTCCTTCTGCAGGTGTTTCTGGGGGGTGTGCTTGTCCTTCCACCTGTTCCTGGGTTATTCCGCTCTCCTTTTTCATTTCCTCCCATTCCTCCTTTCGTTTTTGCACTCTCTCTTTCAGTATCATCCTTTCCTCCTGTGTTCTGTCTCGATCGAGGTACACACTCATGAACTCCTGTTTGCATCTCAGCCGTGCTTTCTCCTGCAGGATCATGGTTCGAGTTGATTCTGCCTTGAAAATTACTTTGAGAGGCCGACTCCTTTTCTTTGTGAACCACTCAATTCTCCGAAAATTTGCCACCTGGGTCATGTCTCCCTCGCCTATCACCTTCATGATACCTTCAATTGCTTTTTTCTCCTCCTGCTTTCTTTCATCATAAGTTTCCCCTTCAGCTTCGTCTAGCCCATAGACAAAAACTGATCTCTCCCTTTCCACCTCCCACTGTGATTCCCATTGCATTTTCTGAGGTGTTTTAGTTCCTTCCCATGGAGTGTTCCTTCCTTCAGTCCCTTCCCTAGCTGTGGCCCCTATGCTTATTGGTTTGTCCCTCCTGCTCACCTGTTCCTGGCCCCCACAAGTGTCTGGTAAGGTCCCTGCACGTGTCATAGTTCCTTTAATGTCTTCCAACCTCTCATTCTGTCCTAGTGTGCTCCCTGTCTTTGTTTTGGCCCCATGTGGGTTTGACAGGATCTCTGCATACAGTTTCGCTTCCATGCTCCCTTCAGACCCTTTGTCTGCGTCTGATGTAAACATTGCTGATGCTACTTCTGTATTATCTTTGTCTCCAGGCTGTTTCAGATTTCTCAGCTCCTCTTCTAATCTCTGTATCTTGGCTTCTGCTAATGTGGCATGTTGCTCCCACCTTCTGCATTCTGCTGCTAACCTCTCCTCCATCTTCCTTGCAAGCTCATCTAGCCTCCTTCCCCAGTCTTCCTCCCTTTTTTTGAGCTCTGCCTCCCAGTCCTCCCTCCCAGATTCGTCCTTTGAGCCCTTTGTTCTCATCCTAGCTCTAGGTTGCCCCATTGCACCACACAAGGAAGGGGAGAGATGGTTAGGGGGAGGGGAATAGATGGTTAGGGGGAGTGGGGATGTATTGTTATGGGGGAGGGGGAGGATGTTTATTGGAGGGGGAGAGGTGGTTGGGGGAGGGGGTTAGATGGCTTGGGGAGGGGTTAGATGGTTTGGGGGAGGGGTAGGTGGCTAGGGGGAGGGGGAGAGGTGGTTAGGGGAAGGGGGAGTGCGTGTTTGTGTCAAGTGTGTATGTGCTTGTGTATGTGTGCTTGTGTATGTGTGTTTGCATGTGTGGGAGAGAGAGGGATGGGATTAAGGGGAGGGGGGAGGGGGAGAGAAGGATGAGTGACCCTTAGAAGCAGGGGAAGTGTGTGTGTGTGATGGGATTAGAAGGGGAGGGGAGGGGAAAGAAGGCTGAGGGTAGAGTGACCGCTTGATAACTGGGTCCTTATGAGTGTGTGTGTGTGTGCATGTGTGTGCATGTGTGTGTGTGTGCATGTATGTGCATGTGTGTGTGTGTGTGTGTGTGTGTGTGTGTGTGTGTGTGTACTCGCCTAGTAAGGGTGTGTGTGTATGTGTGTGTATGTGCGTGTGTGTGTGTGTGCATCTGTGTGCGTGTGTGTGTGTGTGGTGTGTGTGTGTCTGTGTGTGTGTATTCGCCTAGTAGAGGTGTGTGTGTGTGTGTGTGTGTGTGTGTGTTCATGTGCTTGGCGGGAATTGGTACTAGGGTCTAAAGCTTCTATAAGTGTCTACCCTTGTGTGTGTGTGTGTGTGTGTGTGTGTGTGTGTGTATGTGTGTGAGGGAGAGATGGTTAGGGGGGTGGGGGAGGGGTTGTTGTTGTTGAAAGATCTGTTATGCCTCTCTGTCGTGTAGGCTCAAATTTAGTCCCATTTGTCTTTCCTAGTAATGATACTCTCTCCACTTATTGCCCTTTCTGGATTGAAGTATCAGTTACTGCTGGTTATTATCCTATTCCTTGCTCACATTGAGAGAGGACTTCCTAGCTTCCTAAGTATTCATACTGCTATTAACTACCGGTAGTAATACTACGTTACCCCTACGTTACCCCTCGCTAGTCTGCTCTACACCTCACACTCTCGTCAACACTATCTTCACCTTATCTATGCTATTTCTACCCTAATTCTGATAATAGCTTGCAGGAGTGAGTGACCAGTATCTAACAGTGATGCAGAGACCAAAATCTGACAACATGCAACCACAATAGATGAGCGATACTTGTGCTGGCAGCGGTGCGGTGACAAGTTGCCAGATGCTGATGACGTAGTCGTTGTACATAGGCCTTCTATCACTATTTTGGAGATCCTTCACCTGTGATGTTTATAACCATATATGCTCATACATCCCACGTTCCTCACGTGATTTCACTTTTCACTTATGATAGTATACACTTCATATTATATACACTTCACTTTATATGAATAATGGCACGCCACTTGTTGTGACATCACTGCTTCAGCAGGCCTACTCTGCCACTTTCCCTTATAAGTTTTATTTTTCCTTTCTCCTTTTGTTTATTAACGTTTTCCCACTCACTGTATGGTGCCCCACATTTCACTTGTTATCCAAACGCTGGTAATTCTTGAACACCCGCTTCCACACTCACTTTGATCTTTGTATATTTGAATCTGTGTGGTAACAGGTGCCTACTAGCTACTAACGGTTTGGCACTTTGAAATATTAATGATTTCAGGCTCCCTCTCGACTTTTTTTTAACTAATAACTTTAGTTATCACTCGTATGATTGTTCACTGACATTGTCACTACCACTGATTACTGCTAGCAGTTACTGCACTCCTTAAAAACACTAAGGTTCTCGAAGCCTTGTGCCCCCACGTCTGCACCCACTGTGTGTGTGTGTATGTGTACTTACCTATTTGTACTCACCTATTTGTGGTTGCAGAGGTCGAGTCTTAGCTCCTGGCTCCACCTCTTCACCGGTTGCTACTGGGTCCTATCTCTCCCCGCTCCATGAGCTTTATCAAACCTCGTCCTAAAACTATGTATGGTTCCTGCCTCCACTACTTCACTTTCTAGGCTATTCCACGGCTTGACTACTCTATGACTGAAGAAATACTTCCTAATATCTCTCTGACTCATCTGTGTCTTCAACTTCCAATTGTGACCTCTTGTTTCTGTGTCCCCTCCCTGAAACATCCTGTCTTTATCCACCTTGTCTATTCTGCGCAGTATTTTATATGTCGTTATCATGTCTCCCCTGACCCTCCTGTCCTCCAGTGTCGTCAAGCCGATTTCCCTTAACCTTTCTTCATAGGACATTCACCTTAGCTCTGGAACTAACCTTGTCGCAAACCTTTGCACTTTCTCTTGTTTTTTGACATGCTTTATCAAGTGCAGGTTCCAAACAGGTGCTGCATACTCCAGTATGGGCCTGACGTACACGGTGTACAGTGTCTTGAACGATTCCTTACTGAGGTATCGGAACGCTGTTCTCAGGCTTGCCAGGCGCCCATATGCTGCAGGAGTTATCTGGTTGTGTGCTTCCGGAGACATGGTCGGTGTTATACTCACCCCAAGATCTTTCTCCTTGAGCGAGGTTTGCAGTCTTTGGCCACCTAGCCTATACTCTGTCTGCGGTCTTCTGTGCCCTTTCCCTATCTTCATGACTTTGCATTTGGCAGGGTTAAATTCGAGAAGCCAGTTGCTGGACCAGGTGTCCAGTCTGTCCAGGTCTTTTTGAAGTCCTGCCCGGTCCTCATCTGATTTAATTCTCCTCATTAACTTCACATCATCTGCGAACAGGGACACTTCTGAGTCTAACCCTTCCATCATGTCGTTCACATATACCAAAAGTAGCACTGGTCCTAGGACCGACCCCTGTGGGACCCCGTTCGTCACAGGTGCCCACTGTGATACCTCATCACGTACCATGACTCGTCGTTGCCTCCCTGTCAGGTATTCTCTGATCCATTGCAGTGCCCTTCCTGTTATACGCGCCTGATCCTCTAGCTTCTGCACTAATCTCTTGTGAAGAACTGTGTCAAAGTCCTTCTTGCAGTCCAAGAAGATGCAATCAACCCACCCCTCTCTCTCGTGTCTTACTTCTGTTACTTTATCATAAAACTCCAGAAGGTTTGTGACACAGGATTTGCCTTCCATGAATCCGTGCTGGTTGGCGTTTATACTCTTGTTCCGTTCCAGGTGTTCCACCACTCTCCTCCTGATAATCGATTCCATAACTTTGCATACTATACATGTGAGTGCGTGCGTGCGTGCGTGCGTGCGTGCGTGCGTGCGTGCGTGCGTGCGTGCGTGCGTGCGTGCGTGCGTGCGTGCGTGTGTGTGTGTGTGTGTGTGTGTGTGTGTGTGTGTGTGTGTGTGTGTGTGTGTGTGTGTGTGTGTGTGTGTGTGTGTGTGTGTGTGTGTGTGTGTGTGTGTGTGTGTGTGTGTGTGTGCGTGCGTGCGTGCGTGCGTGCGTGCGCGCGTGTGTGTGTGTGTGTGTGTGTGTGTGTGTGTGTGTGTGTATGTATATATATATATATATATATATATATATATATATATATATATATATATATATATATATATATATATATATATATATATATATATATATATATATATATATATATATATATATATATATATATATATATATATATATATATATATATATATATATATATATATATATATTATCACACTGGCCGATTCCCACCAAGGCAGGGTGGCCCGAAAAAAAAAAAACTTTCACCATCATTCACTCCATCACTGTCTTGCCAGAAGGGTACTTTACACTACAGTTTTTAAACTGCAACATTAACTCAGGGTTCTCCCCGGAGCTGTTTGAATATTTTCTTCTCTTACCACCCCTATATATTTGATATTCTATGTGAACATTTATTAATAAACATTTAAAATTAAGTCCTTTCTAAAATTTTCTCTTATACGTTTAAAGATATATTTTTCATTAATGTTAATGTAAAAATTTATAATTTTTCACCTAAAGAATCTTAGAAAACTTACCTAACCTTATTATAACAAGCTCAAATTATTTTAGCCTAACCCAACTAAATATATTTTAAATACGTTTACAATAATTTAATAATAAACAAATACAATTAAATATATTTTTTTCGTTAGGTTCAGAATGATTTTGGCGAAATTATTGCATACACAAATTTTCACTTGTCCTATATGGCAAGATGAGCGTTGCTATTTAAGCCAAGATCGCAAGTTCTGCCTATTCGGCACGACATATATATGTCATGCCGAACAAGTAAAACTTGCGATTTTGACTTAAATTGCTTCGCTTTTCTTGCCGAATAAGGCAAGAGAAAATTTGTGTATGCAACAATTTCGCAAAAATCATTCTAAACCTAATGAAAAAAAAATATTTCTTTTGGTACAAAATCATTAATTTCTACATTAACATAAATGAAAAAAAACATGTCTTTAAAGGTATAAGGGAAAATTTTAGAAAGGACTTAATTTTAAGAGTTCTTGCTAATTGACCAGTTTTACATATTCGGCACGACATATATATATATATATATATATATGTCGTGCCGAATAGGCAGAATTTGCGATCTTGGCTTAAATAGCAACCTTCATCTTGCCATATAGGACAAGTGAAAATTTGTGTATGCAATAATTTCGCCAAAATCATTCTGAACCTAACGAAAAAAATATATTTCACTGTGTTTCTTTAGTATTAAATTACTGTAAACAAATCTAAAATATATTTAGTTGGGTTAGGCTAAAATAAATTGCTATTGTTACAATAAGGTTAGGTAAGTTTTCTAAGTTTCTTTTGGTGCAAAATTAAATTTTTTTACATTAACATTAATGAAAAAAATATATCTTTACACGTATAAGAGAAAATTTTAGAAAGGACTTAATTTTAAATGAGTTCTTGCTAATTGACCAGTTTTACATATTCGGCACGACATATATATATATATATATATATATATATATATATATATATATATATATATATATATATATATATATATATATATATATATATATATATATATATATATATATATATATATATATATATATATATATATATATATATATATATATATATATATATATATATATATATATATATATATATATATATATATATATATATATATATGCATATGCAATAAGATCTCAGTAAACAGGTGATTTCAGAATATGCAAAACAACCACTCTGAAAGAATAGAGAAATTCCAAGCGCTTTCGTGACTACTCACATTATCAAGGAACTATGAAAGTAAAGCATCCAAGGAAGCTATATAAGGGGTCTGGCCAGCACCTCACTATCAGATCCCACAACGGTTAAACACCTGACGCGCGCCGACCCAACTTGGATAGGTCCTTTTAAATTTTCTTGGGTAGAATAGTTTGTGGGGTGAGTTGTGCAAAGGACCTATCCAAGTTGGGTCGGCGCGCATCAGGTGTTTAACCATTGTGGGATCTGATAGTGAGGTGCTGGCCAGACCCCTTATATAGCTTCCTTGGATGCTTTATTTTCATAGTTCCTTGATAATGTGAGTAGTCATGAAAGCGCTTGGAATTTCTCTATTCTTTCAGAGTGGTTGTTTTGCATATATACATATATGTATATATATATATATATATATATATATATATATATATATATATATATATATATATATATATATATATATAGTATATATATATATATATATATATATATATATATATATATATATATATATATATATATATATATATATATATATATATATATATATATATATATATATATATATATATATATATATATATATATATATATATATATATATATATATATATATATATATATATAATACTTTCTCTTAGTAGTCACTTCATGAGGTAAAGCCTTCTAGTACTGGGTAGAGAACACCTTTCCCTCCAGAACAGCCTGAACTGTAGGTGTCATGGATTCAACAAGATGCTGGAAATATTCGTGAGAGATCCTGGTCCATGTTGACAGGATAGTATCACACAGTTGCTGCAGATTTTACATTCATACTGCGAAACTTTCGACTCTACAGTCTGCGTGTCGCAGCGGAAATCACGATTCGTTAGACTAGGCGACATTTTTTCCAATATTCAACCGTTCAGGGTTGGTGAGCCTGTGCCCACTGTAGCCTCGGATTCCTGTTCTTAGCTGAGAGGAGTGGAAGCTGGTTGTACCCTTCTGCTGCCGTAGTTCATCCACTACAAGGATTTATATGTTGTGTGCTCAGAGATGCTTTTCTGTATACCACTGCTGCAACGTGGTTATATGAATTACTGTCACCTTCCTCTCATTCTGAACCAGTTTGGCCATTCGCTTTTAACCTCTCATTAACAAGGCATTTTCTCCCAAAGAACTGCTGCTCACTGGATGTTTTGTGTTTTTCACATCATTCTCTATAAACTCTATCGACTGTTGTGTGTGAAGATTCCAGGAGATCAGCAGTTTCTGAGATACTCAGACCTCCCGTCTGTCTGGCACCAACAAACATTCCACGGTCAAAGTCACTTAGATCACACTTCTTCCCCAGTATCCTGTTTGAAATGAATAACAATTGAACCTCTTGACTATGTCTGCATGATTTTAGGCACTGAGCTGCTGCCGCTGGATTGACTGAAAAATATTTCCAATAACGAGTGGATGTATAGGTGTACCCAATATAATGGCTACTGAGTACACAGTGTGTGTGTGTGTGTGTGTGTGTGTGTGTGTGTGTGTGTGTGTGTGTGTGTGTGTGTGTGTGTGTGTGTGTGTGTGTGTGTATGTGTGTGCGTGTATGTGTGCCAGGCTGGGGTGTAAATGTATAAACGTTGTTAGGGTTCATGTGTGGTCTCTAATGAATTAATGTCCAGTATCACAGCTCAGCGCTGCTCGACTTACCTTAGTTCACCTTGCATTTAGTGGGTGTTGCAGTACTCAGTGAGGTAGAATTGTGTTGCAGTACTCAGTGAGGTAGAGTCGTGTTGCAGTATTCAGTGAGGAAGAGTAGTTTGCAGTACTCAGTGAGGTAGAGTCGTGTTGCAGTACTCAGTGAGGTAGAGTCGTGTTGCAGTATTCAGTGAGGTAGAGTTGTGTGGCAGTACTCAGTGAGGTAGAGTAGTGTTGCAGTACTCAGTGAGGTAGAGTTGTGTTTCAGTACTCAGTGAGGTAGAGTTGTGTTACAGTACTCAGTGAGGTAGAGTTGTGTTACAGTACTCAGTGAGGTAGACTTGTGTTGCAGTACTCAGTGAGGTAGACTTGTGTTGCAGTACTCAGTGAGGTAGACTTGTGTTGCAGTACTCAGTGAGGTAGAGTTGTGTTACAGTACTCAGTGAGGTAGAGTTGTGTTACAGTACTCAGTGAGGTAGAGTTGTGTTACAGTACTCAGTTTGGTAGACTTGTGTTGCAGTACTCAGTGAGGTAGAGTTGTGTTACAGTACTCAGTGAGGTAGAGTTGTGTTTCAGTACTCAGTGAGGTAGAGTTGTGTTACAGTACTCAGTGAGGTAGAGTTGTGTTGCAGTACTCAGTGAGGTAGAGTTGTGTTTCAGTACTCAGTGAGGTAGAGTTGTGTTACAGTACTCAGTGAGGTAGACTTGTGTTGCAGTACTCAGTGAGGTAGAGTTGTGTTACAGTGCTCAGTGAGGTAGAGTTGTGTTACAGTACTCAGTTTGGTAGACTTGTGTTGCAGTACTCAGTGAGGTAGACTTGTGTTGCAGTACTCAGTGAGGTAGAGTTGTGTTACAGTACTCAGTTTGGTAGACTTGTGTTGCAGTACTCAGTGAGGTAGAGTTGTGTTACAGTGCTCAGTGAGGTAGAGTTGTGTTACAGTACTCAGTGAGGTAGAGTTGTGTTGCAGTACTCAGTGAGGTAGAGTTGTGTTACAGTACTCAGTTTGGTAGACTTGTGTTGCAGTACTCAGTGAGGTAGAGTTGTGTTACAGTACTCAGTGAGGTAGAGTTGTGTTTCAGTACTCAGTGAGGTAGAGTTGTGTTACAGTACTCAGTGAGGTAGAGTTGTGTTGCAGTACTCAGTGAGGTAGAGTTGTGTTTCAGTACTCAGTGAGGTAGACTTGTGTTGCAGTACTCAGTGAGGTAGAGTTGTGTTGCAGTACTCAGTGAGGTAGACTTGTGTTGCAGTACTCAGTGAGGTAGAGTTGTGTTGCAGTACTCAGTGAGGTAGAGTTGTGTTTCAGTACTCAGTGAGGTAGAGTTGTGTTACAGTACTCAGTTTGGTAGACTTGTGTTGCAGTACTCAGTGAGGTAGAGTTGTGTTACAGTACTCAGTGAGGTAGAGTTGTGTTACAGTACTCAGTGAGGTAGAGTTGTGTTACAGTACTCAGTGAGGTAGAGTTGTGTTACAGTACTCAGTGAGGTAGAGTTGTGTTACAGTGCTCAGTGAGGTAGAGTTGTGTTTCACAACGTCCAGGGCGACAGTCAGCATCCTGGTACAATCGTGTATTCTTAGATGCAAAATTATCCCCGAGTCTTATTATTTTGTGAACATATATCAACCAACGAGGTTTTCCTCTTTTTCTCTGTTCTCGCTCTGTGCTGGAGATATCTTCTCTGTCCTCCCTCTGTGCTGGAGATATCTGCTCTGTCCTCGCTCTGTGCTGGAGATATCTTCTCTGTCCTAACTCTGTGCTGGAGATATCTTCTCTGTCCTCGCTCTGTGCTGGAGATATCTTTTCTGTCCTCGCTCTGTGCTGGAGATATCTTCTCTGTCCTCACTCTGTGCTGGAGATATCTTTTCTGTCCTCGCTCTGTGCTGGAGATATCTTCTCTGTCCTCACTCTGTGCTGGAGATATCTTCTCTGTCCTCGCTGTGCTGGAGATATCTTCTCTGTCCTCGCTCTGTGCTGGAGATATCTTCTCTGTCCTCACTCTGTGCTGGAGATATCTTCTCTGTCCTCGCTCTGTGTTGGAGATATTTTCTCTGTCCTCGCTCTGTGTTGGAGATATCTTCTATGTCCTCGCTCTGTGCTGGAGATATCTTCTCTCTCCTCGCTCTGTACTGGAGATATCTTCTCTATCTTCGTTCTGTGCTGGAGATATCTTCTCTGTCTTCGCTCTGTGCTGGTTATATCTTCTCTGTCCTCGTTCTGTGCCGGAGATATCTTCTCTGTCCTCGTTCTGTGCAGGAGATATCTTCTCTGTCCTCACTCTGTGCTGGAGATATCTTCTCTGTCCTCACTCTGTGCTGGAGATATCTTCTCAAAGTATTTATTTCTTCTCCGTATGTGACAGGTCATCCTGAGAGATGGTAAATCTCAAGTGATAATGACTCCAGCTCTGCTGGAAGCAAACCTTTGAAGTTGTCGTAGCTGAAGAACCCTTGCTGGAATACTGGACGATATTCTCATTGTCCTACTGAAGTCTCCAGCTCAGGCTGACACTACTGAAGTCTCACACCTCAGACTGACACTACTGAAGTCTCCCAGATCAGACTGATCACCATCATTATCAACAAGTCAGTATATGTGTTAATGCATCAGTCTGAGGTAATGGATTCAAATTAGAAAAACACAGATTGAGAGAGGATATAGAAATAACTAATTTGGAAATAGATTTGTAGCCAAGTGGATCAAGGTGCCAGGTGGCACTCAAATCAGGTGCCAAGTGGCACTTACATCAGATGCTAGGTGGCACTCAGATCAGGTACCAGGTGGCACTCAGATCAGCTGTCATGTGCAGCCTGGTGCACATGAAGGCAGATCAGAAAATATTATTACAAGAAAGCACTTGTTATGGGATGATATTCCCTTCAAGGTAGAGAGTCTTCGTGCTGGGGAAGGGCTCTTGTTCCAAGGATTAGGGATGCATATTCCCTTCCATGGTTAAAGGCTGATTAACCTTCATTCACCTGAGTTCTATAACCCTGACCGAGAATGGTGGAAGATGAGACTAGTTGAGGTAATCAGTCCCTCAGCCTGCAGTCGACTGAGGGATTGAATGCCTGTCATCTTTCAACTTTGCATTGGACTGAAGAAGCCACTGGCTGGCTAAACGTTTCCAGAATAAAGATACCCAAAATATTTTACATGTATCTCATTTATCAACTCGTCGCTCTTCCAAACCATTTATTCAAACTCTTACGGAGTTACCATTTTCTACCTTGAAGGAGAAACTGCAGAGAAGACAATCATCACTGACACAGCATTACTTCTATATGAATGTTCTGCTTACGCAGACTAACATTTTTGTACTTGCTTTTGCCATAATAAAACATCGTCGTGATTCTAGAAGGTGAGATTCTGACTCCGACACTCACAAGTCTGTTATATTGATCTTCCTGTCTCTCATGATACAAATTCGTCTTGTACTCTCAGATCCCTTAATTTTTCCAAAGCAGAGTCAGTGAAAGTTTGTCCTCATTGAACATCATATTGTTGTCAGTGGCCCACTGGGAGACTTGGGTTATATCAGCTGGAAGGTTTATTATCTTCTCGATGGGTGACACTCTCATGTAAATTCTAGTATCATTTGCACAGGATGATACGTTATGATTAATGTTCCTTCTGTGTCAGGCATAGCAATGAGGAAGAATATGGGGAGAGTACGGTGACTAGAGGAACAGAGAGAGAGAGAGAGAGAGAGAGAGAGAGAGAGAGAGAGAGAGAGAGAGAGAGAGAGAGAGAGAGAGAGAGAGAGAGAGGGCAACTCCAAGAAAAGAATATGACAGATGTTTCAGACACTGATGAAATAACCCACACCTGTGTCCAACAGGCAGGTCACTAGGTACAATGTTTGTCCCACACCTGTGTCAAGCAAGCAGGTCACCTGTATCCAGCAGGAAGGTCACCTGTCTTCAGCAGGCAGGTCACATGTGCCCAGCAGGAAGGTCACCTGTGTCCAGCAGGCAGGTCACTTGTGTCCAGTAGGCAGGTCACATGTGTGCAGTAGGCAGGCTACCAGTGAACAACACGCATGTTACCTGTGTCCAGTATACAGGTCACATGTGTGTCCAGCAGGCAGGTCACATATGTGTCCAGCAGGCAGGTCAGATGTGTCCAGCAGGGAGGTCACATGTGTGTCCAGCAGACAGGTCACCTGTGTTCAGCAGGCAGGTCACATGTGTCCAGCAGGCAGATCACATGTGTCCAGCAGGCAGGTCACCTGTGTCCAGCAGGTATACATAATATCAACATCCTGGGAATGAGAAGTAATCAGATTTGATCCATGGAGTTGAAGATTAGCTCCATTTCCTTGAATCGAGAGCCCTTCACCTACAAGGAAGGTGTCGTGAGGCCAGTGAAGTGCTCTTGATCCAAGGAACTGGATCAAGAACTAACAGTCACAAAGCTAACAATGCTAACATTAATACACTAACAATGGTAAAATGAACACACTAACAATACTAACATAGACACACTAACAATACTAACATAAACACACTAACAATACTAACATAAACACACTAACAATACTAACATGAACACACTAACAATACTAACATGAACACACTAACAATACTAACATGAACACACTAACAATACTAACATGAACTCACTAACAATACTAACATGAACACACTAACAATACTAACATGACCACACTAACAATACTAACATGACCACACTAACAATACTAACATGACCACACTAACAATACTAACAGGACCACACTAACAATACTAACATGAACACACTAACAATACTAACATGACCACACTAACAATACTAACATGAACACACTAACAATACTAACATGAACTCACTAAAAATACTAACATAAACACACTAACAATGCTAACTACAACTGCGTCTCTCTAATTAACAACACTCGTAATAAATTGATTTAATTTTCCAACTAGCTGCAGTTAGCAATTATACCATCAACAGGTGATTACACCCTGATTGTTAGACCCTGGAGTGGTCAGTGGCTCTGGGGTAATTAAGGGCCCTGGGGTGGTTAGGAGCCCTGGGGTGGTCAGGGGTCCCTAGAGTGGTTAGGGGCTCATTTGGTGGTTAGGGGCCCCTGGGGTGGTTAGGGGCCCCTGGGGTGGCTAGGGGCCCTTGGGGTGGTTAGGGACCCTTGGGGTGGTTAGGGAACATTGGGATGGTTAGGGGCCACTGGGGTGGTTAGGGGCCGCTGGGGTGGTTAGGGGCCCTGGAGTGGCAATGAGAGAACTCATGACAATGGATTTTCACTGAGCAAATTCACTTTCAGGTAGATTTTGAGATTTGGTCAGAGATCCCAGCTCCTAGGACAGTGCCACTCATACTGTGAATGGCACTGTCTTGAACCTGGTGCCACTCATACTGTGAGTGGCACTGTCTTGAACCTGGTGCCACTCATACTGTGAATGGCACTGTCTTGAACCTGGTGCCACTCATACTGTGAGTGGCACTGTCTTGAACCTGGTGCCACTCATACTGTGAATGGCACTGTCTTGAACCTGGTGCCACTCATACTGTGAATGGCACTGTCTTGAACCTGGTGCCACTCATATTGTGAGTGGCACTGTCTTGAACCTGGTGCCACTCATACTGTGAATGGCACTGTCTTGAACCTGGTGCCACTCGTACTGTGAGTGGCACTGTCTTGAACCTGGTGCCACTCATACTGTGAATGGCACTGTCTTGAACCTGGTGCCACTCATACTGTGAATGGCACTGTCTTGAACCTGGTGCCACTCATACTGTGAATGGCACTGTCTTGAACCTGGTGCCACTCATACTGTGAATGGCACTGTCTTGAACCTGGTGCCACTCATACTGTGAATGGCACTGTCTTGAACCTGGTGCCACTCATACTGTGAATGGCACTGTCTTGAACCTGGTGCCACTCATACTGTGAATGGCACTGTCTTGAACCTGGTGCCACTCATACTGTGAATGGCACTGCCTTGAACCTGGTGCCACTCATACTGTAAATGGCACTGTCTTGAACCTGGTGCCACTCATACTGTGAATGGCACTGTCTTGAACCTGGTACGACTCATACTGAGTGGCACTGCTTTGAATCTGGTGCCACTCATACTGTCAGGTAGTGTCAGTAGTCATCCTGCACCTCAGGTGAGGCATGACTTAACTGTAGTGTCAGTAGTCATCCTGCACCTCAGGTGAGGCATGACTTACTGTAGTGTCAGTAGTCATCCTGCACCTCAGGTGAGGCATGACTTACTGTAGTGTCAGTAGTCATCCTGCACCTCAGGTGAGGCATGACTTACTGTAGTGTCAGTAGTCATCCTGCACCTCAGGTGAGGCATGACTTACTGTAGTGTCAGTAGTCATCCTGCACCTCAGGTGAGGCATGACTTACTGTAGTGTCAGTAGTCATCCTGCACCTCAGGTGAGGCATGACTTACTGTAGTGTCAGTAGTCATCCTGCACCTCAGGTGAGGCATGACTTAACTGTAGTGTCAGTAGTCATCCTGCACCTCAGGTGAGGCATGACTTGCTGTAGTGTCAGTAGTCATCCTGCACCTCAGGTGAGGCATGACTTACTGTAGTGTCAGTAGTCATCCTGCACCTCAGGCGAGGCATGACTTACTGTAGTGTCAGTAGTCATCCTGCACCTCAGGTGAGGCATGACTTACTGTAGTGTCAGTAGTCATCCTGCACCTCAGGTGAGGCATGACTTACTGTAGTGTCAGTAGTCATCCTGCACCTCAGGTGAGGCATGACTTACTGTAGTGTCAGTAGTCATCCTGCACCTCAGGTGAGGCATGACTTACTGTAGTGTCAGTAGTCATCCTGCACCTCAGGTGAGGCATGACTTAACTGTAGTGTCAGTAGTCATCCTGCACCTCAGGTGAGGCATGACTTACGGTAGTGTCAGTAGTCATCCTGCACCTCAGGTGAGGCATGACTTACTGTAGTGTCAGTAGTCATCCTGCACCTCAGGTGAGGCATGACATACTGTAGTGTCAGTAGTCATCCTGCACCTCAGGTGAGGCATGACTTAACTGTAGTGTCAGTAGTCATCCTGCACCTCAGGCGAGGCATGACTTACTGTATTGTCACTAGTCATCCTGCACCTCAGGTGAGGCATGACTTAACTGTAGTGTCAGTAGTCATCCTGCACCTCAGGCGAGGCATGACTTACTGTATTGTCACTAGTCATCCTGCACCTCAGGTGAGGCATGACTTAACTGTAGTGTCAGTAGTCATCCTGCACCTCAGGTGAGGCATGACTTAACTGTATTGTCAGTAGTCATCCTGCACCTCAGGCGAGGCATGACTTACTGTAGTGTCACTAGTCATCCTGCACCTCAGGTGAGGCATGACTTAACTGTAGTGCCAACAGTCAACCTGCACCTCAGGTGAGGCATGACTTACTGTAGTGGCAACAGTCAACCCGCACCTCAGGAAGAATATCAGAATATTAATTAGAAACAATTCAACGTTTGCATCTAGACTGGTACCGAAATGACTGGAAATGGTCTACACAAAGACTTTAGTCTTTATGTAGACTTTAGTCTTTATGTAGACCATTTCCAATCATTTCCGGTACCAGTCTAGCCGCAAACGTTGAATGAGGTGCAGTTTGGTTGTGGACACTACAGCAAGTCATGCCTCACATGAGGTGCAGGCTCACATGAAGAGAGGAGTAGCAGGGGCACAGCTACCAGAACGGTACGCTACTGTGCGGAAGCAGCCGGAACGGTACGCTACTGTACGGAAGCCGGAACGGTACGCTACTGTACGGAAGCCGGAACGGTACGCTACTGTACGGAAGCCGGAACGGTACGGTTGATTTTTTTTTCAAAGGACAGAGCCAAGACACACAGATAGCAGTGAGACAGAAGCGCCACTTAGACGTTAGGAAGTACTTTTTCAAGTCTCAGGATGGTGGACGGAGCGAAATAGAGAATGAGGTTTTAGGGGGACCAGTATCATACACAGTTTCAAGAGTAGGTGTGATCGGGCCCTGGATGCCAGAAATCAGTAAAGCCAGTGATTAGTGGTTAAGAGGCGGGGACAGGAGCTATGAATCGAGCTCATCTAATATGGCAGGCTGGGTACACACACTTGATAAGATAAATGTAAACATATATGGTAAATACTAACCTCTGCAGTGATTCATTGATTTTGGTGTCGAAGCGGCTAGTTTACTGTGCACCTCATATCCATCCTGTGGACGGCAGCGCACGAACATATAGATACACAAAAGGCCTATGAACTAGGCCCCCAAAAGGGTTTACAGAAGTACATCTGGAATTTATATTTATAGGTTACTTGTCTGTTGCAATCAAATTTAAGAAATTTGCTTAAAAAAGGAATAAGAAAAGCAAAAAAGGATTATGAGGCTAAGGTCACAAGGGATTCGAAGACTAACCCAAAAGGGTTCTTTCAGGTATACAGAAGTAAGATTAGGGACAAGATAGGTCCACTTAAGAGTAACTCAGGTCAGATCACTGATAGTGATAAGGATATGTGTGAAATTTTCAGTACCTACTTCCTCTCAGTTTTTACTCAGGAAGATACAAACGAAATTCCAGAAATAATAAATTATGTAAAAGACGACGATAATAAACTATGCACGATTGAGGTAACCAGTGACATGGTCCTCAGACAAATAGAGAAATTAAAACCTAACAAATCCCCAGGTCCTAATGAACTGTTTGCAAGGGTTTTAAAGGAAAGTTAAGAGGAACTTAGCATACCTTTGGCTAATCTTTTTAACATATCACTACAACCTGGCATAGTGCCTGATAAGTGGAAAATGGCAAATGTAATACCTATTTACAAGGCAGGTGACAGGTCCTTAGCTTCGAACTATAGACCAATAAGCCTAACCTCCATAGTGGGAAAATTTATGGAGTCAGTAATTGCCGAAGCAATTCGTAGCCATCTCGAAAGGCATAAATTGATTAATGAATCTCAGCACGATTTTACAAAGAGGCGTTCCTGTCTTACGAATTTATTTTCTTCACTAGGGTATTTGAGGAGGTAGATCATAGTATTGAATATGATATTGTGTATATGGACTTCAGTAAGGCTTTCGATAGAGTTCCACATCAGAGGCTATTGAGAAAACTTAAGGCACACTGAATAGGAGAATTTTTTTCCTTAGTTGAGGCATGGTTGACGAATAGGCAGCAGAGAGTTGGCATAAATGGGGAGAAATCAGAATGGGGGCACGTCACAAACGGTGTTCCACAGGGGTCAGTGTTGGGCCCCTTGTTGTTCACAATTTACAAAAACGACATAGATGAGGGAATAAATAGCGACATAAGCAAATTTGCTGATGACACCAAAGTAGACCGTCCAATTCATTATAACGAGGACATTAGAGCACTCCAGGATGATTTGAATAGACTGATGTAATGGCCGGAGAAGTGACAGATACAGTTTAATGTAGACAAATGGAAAACTCTAAATGTTGGACAGGAAAATAACCATGCCACATATAAACTAAATGATGTAGATCTTAATACTACTGATTGCGAAAAGGAGTTCTGGTTAGCAGTTATCTAAAACCAAGACAACAGTGCATTAGTGTTCGCAATAAAGCTAACAGAATCCTTGTCTTCATATCAAGAAGTATAAATAATAGAAGTCCTTAGGTTGTTCTTCAACTCTATATATCCTTGGTTAGGCCTCATTTAGATTATGTTGCACAGTTTTGGTGACCATATTACAGAATGGATATAAATGCACTGGAAAACGTACAGAGGAGGATGACAAAGCTGATCCCATGTATCAGAAATCTTCCCTATGAGGACAGACTGAGGGCCCTGAATCTGTACTCTCTAGAAAGGTGTAGAATTAGGGGGGATATGATCGAGGTGTATAAATGGAAAACAGGAATAAATAAAGGGGGTGTAAATGGCGGGCTGAAAATATCCAGGATTCACAGCAATTGTCTCAAGTCGGAAAAATTCAGATTCAGGAAAGATATAGGAAAGCACTGGTTTGGTAATAGTTGTGGATGAGTGGAACAAACTCCCGAGTACCGTCATAGACGCTAAGACGTTGTGTAGTCTTAAAAATAGGTTGGATAAACACATGAGTGGGTGTGTGTGGGTGTGAGTTGGACCTGACTATCTTGTGCTACTAGGTCTGATGCCTTGCTTCTTCCTTAAGTGGAAGTGACCTGACTAGGGGGGGGTCATTGGTCTAAGCCGAGGGGTGGCATGGGCCTGCTTCGCATGGGTCAGTAGGATTGCTGCAGTGTTCCTTCTTTCTTATGTTCTTATTTTCTTATCTTATTTTCGATAATAAAATATCTTGACATATCTGTAGTGGAGACTTTAGAGACAAGGAATAATAGAGACGATAGGAACTAAAATATCGCTAAGACCAAAAAGAGCAAAACAAAATTACTGGCCAGGGAAGATTTGAATCATAAGGAAATTGGCCGAGTTAACTGCAGTTCTCTCGGAGGATGAAAAAAGTGGAGGGAAATTTATAGTGGCAGTAATGGGAGACTTTATGAAGCAACATTTTAAATACATCGTGAGAGACAACTGATGATAAACATCGTGAGAGACAACTGATGATAAACATCGTGAGAGACAACTGATGATAAACATCGTGAGAGACAACTGATGATAAACATCGTGAGAGACAACTGATGATAAACATCGTGAGAGACAACTGATGATAAACATCGTGAGAGACAACTGATGATAAACATCGTGAGAGACAACTGATGATAAACATCGTGAGAGACAACTGATGATAAACATCGTGAGAGACAACTGATGATAAACATCGTGAGAGACAACTGATGATAAACATCGTGAGAGACAACTGATGATAAACATCGTGAGAGACAACTGATGATAAACATCGTGAGAGACAACTGATGATAAACATCGTGAGAGGCAACTGATGATAAACATCGTGAGAGACAACTGATGATAAATATCATGAGAAACAACTGATGATAAACATGAGAGACAACTGATGATAAATATCATAAGAGACAACTGATGATAAATATCATAAGAGACAACTGATGATAAACAAGGAAATCACATACCATCAAAATGAAAATGAAAGAGAAAACAGACTGGAGTAAGAAAATGGCTAAAATTTAAAGGGTATGAAAAAGGCAACAGAGAACCAGAAGACTTCAAACAACTATGGAAAGATAAGAAGGGAAGAAAAATAACAATTCGAAAATAACGTAGAGGTGAATCTCAAAGCGCCAACAAGACTGAATTATAACAACAGAAAGCAGAGGATTGCAGTAAAGGACAAGAAAAGAAAACTCGACAAGGAAAAAGTGACTTGCCAAATAATGACAGGGTAGTATAAATTATATGGGTAGGGTCTTTGCCGAAGCATCAAGAAAGACGCGAAGTGAAAGAATGAAGATAAAGGAGCAAGCGATAAAGGCTGAAGCTTTTTTGAAATGCAAAATTACGGAGAAAGAAATGAAGGATTTCCTTATGGAACAACCTACAGGAATGGCGACAGAATCAAGCAGTATGTCACCTCGGAAATCGCTAGGGAATATAAAAATTACACGGCCGTGTAGTGAGAATTTAAATTATTCCAATAAAAACAGGCCATCTGAAGAGACAGCAAGAAAGCTGGAAGCGTAATCCCAGTGTACAAAAAAAGTGTTAATAAAGGGTAGCACTAAACTATAGACAAGTTTTGCTAACTAGCATACTGGCTAAGGTACAAGATTTTATAGATTTAGATTTTGCCGCCGAAGTGACTAGTTTATTGTGCACCCCATATCCATCCTGTGGACGGAAGCACAAGAGCATATGGATACACAAAAGACCTAGGAACTAAGCCCCAAAAAGGTTAACAGAAGTACATTTGGATTTATTCTATGGATGACTTATCTGTTGCAAGCCAATTTAAGAAATTTCCATAATATATCGGGTACTTTATTTCCTTTAATAAGACATCTTGATATCTCACACTGATTCTTCTTCCTCAATAAGTGGGCAGTTTAGGACATAGTGTTCAAAATAGTGACCATAGGACTGGCCACATACTTTTCATTTGATGTGATCATCATCTGTGTGTCTGCCAAACTGACAGAAGTACTTCCAAGTTGCTTCGTAGACGTACTTATCTACATTCATGTTATTATACTAGGTGATAGGTCTACTTAGGCTTCTAACTGCATTTCTATAACATTTAGTCTCATCTTCTAAGGAACTTGAAAAGATAAAGAGGACGAAAATAATAGAACACCAAGAGATAAAAGACAGCCTGCACATATGCTGGTGGGAAATTCTGTTTAGTAACAAGGTAAGAGAAATAAATCAGTAAAGATAGGGATGGGACGAATGCGTCTTACTGGACGTTGACTGTAAGACACCACACAGAAGGATGTTAGACAAACCTGAAAAGCAGGTAAGGGTATAGGGAAGGTGTCCGGATAATAGAGGGCATAGAGGAAGTGTAAGAGACATTATAGAGGAAGTGTGAGAGACAGTATAGAGGAAGTGTGAGAAACAGTATAGAGGAAGTGTGTGAGACAGTATAGAGGAAGTGTGAGAGACAGTATAGAGGAAGTGTGTGAGACAGTATAGAGGAAGTGTGAGAGACAGAATACAGGAAGTGTGAGAGACAGCATACAGGAAGTGTGAGAGACAGTATACAGGAAGTGTGAGAGACAGTATACAGGAAGTGTGAGAGACAGCATAGAGGAACTGTGAGACACAGCATAGAGGAAGTGTCAGAGACAGTATATAGGAACTGTGGGAGACAGCATAGAGGAACTGTGAGACACAGCATAGAGGAACTGTGAGAGACAGCATAGAGGAACTGTGAGAGACAGCATAGAGTAAGTGTGAAAGACAGTATATAGGAAGTTTAAGAGACAGCATAGAGGAGCTGTGAGAGACAGTATAGATGAAGTGTGAAAGACAGTGTATAGGAAGTTTGAGAGACAGCATAGAGGAACTGTGAGAGACAGTATAGATGAAGTGTGAAAGACAGTGTATAGGAAGTTTGAGAGACAGCATAGAGGAACTGTGAGAGACAGCAAGAGGAAGTGAGAAAGGCAGTATAGAGGAAGTATGAGAGAGCATAAGTGCAGAGCGGTAGCACCCAAAGATCAGTCCATGGCCTTTTTGTCAGTTCCTAATGAAGATAAATGGCCTGGAGGAGGAAATTAAACCTTACTGTTACTGATCATTGTTTGTGGATGATGTGAGGCCATTGAGAAGGATAACAACCAGTGAGGAGAAGAGACTTCAGAGTGTGCGTAGCAGAGTTATCCCGAAAAAATGTATGGAGAATAGGAGAGAGAGAGAGAGAGAGAGAGAGAGAGAGAGAGAGAGAGAGAGAGAGAGCACCGGGTCCTTAAATACACACAAGGAGGAGAGGTCATCTAGACAACATATAAAATCGAAGATCTGGAAGTAAGAATCGCACAAAGCAGGTCACCATAAGTACACGAGGATCTAGGAACAAGCAATCTATCTGTCTGTTTCTCTTTGTTACTCTGTCTGTGTCTCTGTCTGTGTCTCTGTCTGTGTCTCCTGTCACACACACACACACACACACACACACACACACACAGGAGGAGAGTGGTGGAGCACCTGGAGCGGAACAAGGTTATGAACGACAGCCAACACGGATTCATGGAAGGCAAATCCTATGTAACAAACCTACTGGAGTTTTATGACAAGGTAACTGAAGTAAGACATGAGAGGGAGGGGTGGGTTGATTGCATTTTCTTGAACTGCAAGAAGGCCTTCGGCACAGTTCCTCACAAAAGTTTAGTACAGAAGCTAGAGGATCAGGCACATATAACAGGAAGGGCACTGCAATGGATCAGATAATACCTAACAAGGAGGCAACAGCGAGTCATGGTCCGTGATGAGCTATCACAGTGGGCGCCTGTGACGAGCGGGGTCCCACAGGGGTCAGTCCAGGGACCAGTGAACGACATGACATGACGGAAGGGATAGACTCAGAAGTGCCCCTATTTGCAGATGATGTGAAGTTAATGAGGAGAATTAAATCAGATGCAGACCAGACAGGACTATAAAGAGACCTGGACAGGCTGGACGGGTGGTCCAGCAACTGGCTCCTAGAATTTAACCCCGCCAAATGCAGTGTCATGAAGATCTGAGAAGGGCAAAGAAGGCTGCGGCCAAAGACTACAAACCTCACTCAAGGAGAAAGATCTTGGCGTGAGTATAATACCGAGTACATCGCCAGAAGCACACATTAACCATATAACTGCTGCGGCATATGGGCGCCTGGCAAACCTGAAAATAGCGTTCCGGTACCTCAGTAAGGAATCGTTCATGACTCTACACACTGTGTACGTCAGGCCCATACTGGAGTACGCAGCACCAGTTTGGAACTCACACCTGGTCAAACACGTCAAGAAATTAGAGAAAGTGCAAAGGTTTACAACAAGGCTAGTTCCAGAGCTAAGGGGAATGTTCTACGAAGAAAGGTTAAGGGAAATCGGCCTGACAACACTGGAGGACAGGGGGGTCAGGGGAGACATGATAACAACATCTAAAATACTGCGTGGAATAGACAAGGTGGACAGAGACAGGATGTTCCAGAGATGGGAAACAGAAACAAGGGGTCACAATTGGAAGCGGAAGACTCAGATGAGTCAAAGGTATGTTAGGAAGTATTTCTTCAGTCATAGAGTTGCTAAGAAGCGGAATAGTCTGGCAAGCGATGTAGTGGAGGCAGGAACCATACATAGTTTGAAGACGAGGTATGATAAAGCTCATGGAGCAGGGAGAGGGAAGACTCAGTAGTGGTCAGTGAAGAGGCGGAGCCAGGAGCTGAGTCTCGATCCCTGCAACCACAATTAGGTGAGTGCACACACACACACACACACACACACACACACACACACACACAAGGAACAACATCACAAAGCATGTCATGAAAGGCAGTGGTCACTTTATGTGTTGGGTGGAGCCATTGAAGGCAGACTGTGCAAGCGAGATAGGGAGTAAGGAGACAATAAACTACATGCTGTAACTTGCGGTCCAGGACCCACTCCTCTCTCATCTACATCACTGACCTCTCTCCCTTCCTCCCTCCCTCCCTCCCTCCCTCCCTCCCTCCCTCCCTCTCTCTCTCCCTCCCTCCCTCCCTTGTTTCCTCCTCATCCTCCCTCCACCAGCCTCTCCATCACTGACCTCAGCACTCTTCCTCTTGTCTGTCAGTCTCTCTCCCTCACAGTGATCTCAATAATAATAATTATTATAATAATATTTACGTTACTGTTCTGTTCTATGTATAATAATGTTGGTAGAATTACCGACAATATATAAAGTAAAAGGACACAAGTGCAACTAATGGGACATTTTATTGCACTTGTGTCCTTTTACTGTTCTATGTGAAGAAAAATACCTATACAATGTTTTACACTCGCAGGAGTGTAAAATATTATACCACGTAAGAGGACAGGGAAATCTTGCGACTAATACTTACACCCAATATACACTTCATGCATGTGAATATATATATATATATATATATATATATATATATATATATATATATATATATATATATATATATATATATATATATATAGAGGGAGGTACCACCTCTATAGCTGGACTGGGGATCGTCATCCTCAGAGAAGACAATAAACGTACCTCAGGGAAAACTCAAGGTTCTCCCCGGAGTTGTTTAAATATTTTCTTCTCCTACCACCCCCTATATATTTGATATTCTATGTGAACATTTATTAATAAACAGAATACATTTACAGAAAAAACAAACATGAATACAATGGCACAATGTATCAAAGATCATGAATTTCCTCCAGCTCCTCTGAGGCTGGATGCGAGCCAAGTATGCAGCAAGCATTTCCCCTCTGGATAGCTACATACAGCATACAGTTGACAGTCACTCATTTGAATTTTCTCCTGAATCTCTTCATTCTTTCCCTTTGTGGTGTTTCTTTTATATCTCATGGAGAAATTGGTTTAGAATTCTTCCACTGTAAGCAACGCACGTCGTTTAATAGCAATAATAATAACAATAAAAATAATAATCTTTATTTCTACCAGTACATGATATATCTCAGGACTAAAATGCCTGGAGCAAGAGACTAGTAACCTCCCTCTACATTGTTTATCAGAAAGATATCATAGGAAATTTTTAAAGATGGGTTGTTTGAAAGTGCGTGTGTGTAGTACATATTATATGATCAAACTGTGTGTCCCTAGGAATATATGATACAAAATTAAAAGACCTGGGAGGATGTCAGTGGTGAGGACTGAAGGAGGCTACACGGCATGTGTCTGGGAGAACCAGGACTGAAGGAACAACTGTAATAATGTTATCAACTGTGGGAAAGACGGAGGGGAATGTAAATGAATAAATTCAAGAATAATGTGAACCAAAGTAAAAGAGAGATGTGAGAAGTGGTTTAGTTATGTACCTGTTAGCTGGAGGAATGTAGCGAAGAGAAGTAGAGAGAGAGAGAGAGAGAGGCAGACAGACAGACAGAGAAGAAGAAAACAGAGATAGAGAGACAGACAGACAGACAGAGAAAAAGATATATTTATATAAATATATATATATATATATATATATATATATATATATATATATATATATATATATATATATATATATATATATATATATATATATATATATATATATATATATATATATATATATATATATATAGAGAGAGAGAGAGAGAGAATTATAGGAGGTCTAAGCAAATGTTTAGGGAATTATGAACCAAGTTAGCAGTAATTGCTGTAGAGGACCTGATCACTACAGTGTGTCACAGCAGGTAAAAGATAATCAAGATCTCCAATTAAATTATGCATAAAAATTAGTTTGGTAATAGATAATACTTATGTTAAGAAGAAACAAGAAGACGAGAGATGATGAAGTGCGCATGACTGCACCTTGTAGAATAAATATTTAATAAAAGGTTGATGGTTAGAGTTTACATCTGCCACGCTTGAAGAGGAGCAGTTGAAACTTCAGATCAGTGTTCACTGACAGCTTCAGTAACAACAAAAGTTAGATAAACAAATTTTATTTCTTTGTGCAGCATAAAAATGCAGTTTACATGCAATAAAATATTGTTAAACACAAAAGAAAGCCACTAACATTAGGTGCTTGTCTGGAGGAAGTGAAGAAAGTGAAGCCACTAACATTAGGTGCATGTCTGGAGGAAGTGAAGGAAGTGGAGGAGGTGGCAGTGGGAGATATATGTACTAGTAGGAAGGTGGGAGACAGAGAGTACAGTTAATAAAGGCAGACGGGTAGATTGAAGAATATAGTGCTAGAGTAAACAGCAGAATTTCGTGGATTTAGAAAAGTGGGTGCCAGTGGGAAGATGAATGACTGCTGGAATGACTTGAAGAGGAGAGTTCTTCACTCCATCAGTCTTGATTGATGAACTAAACATATCGACTCAAGAATGAGGGACTGATTACCTCAAATTCCTTTTAATCTTCCACCATTCATCTCCGTACAGGACTTTTTGGCTAATCGTTTCCACAATAAAGGTTCCCAAATGTTACAAAAGTGTCTAATTCTTCAATTTGTCGGTTTTCTGAACCATTTACATCACAAGATTATGTAAGTTGACGTTTTGCAGACCACCGAAAATGGGTTGGGCATTTTTTTTTTTTGTTTATAGGTTTTAGTTTGAGGACCAGACTACTATGGACCAGTATGCCTCCTGCAGTGTTCCTCCTTGCTTTTGTTCTTATGTTCTTACATGTGTACTGAAGGCGAGGCGTCAACTCCTGCGTTATTTGCATCGTAATGAATATGTCTAGCTGTGATGTTGCAATGATGGCTGTGATTTTGCAGTGATGACTTTGATGTTGCAGTGATGGCTGTGATGTTGCAGTGATGACTGTGATGTTGCAGTGATGACTGTGATGTTGCAGTGATGACTGTGATGTTGCAGTGATGACTGTGATGTTGCAGTGATGACTGTGATGTTGCAGTGATGACTGTGATGTTGCAGTGATGACTGTGATGTTACAGTGATGACTGTGATGTTACAGTGATGACTGTGATGTTACAGTGATGACTGTGATGTTACAGTGATGACTGTGATGTTGCAGTGATGGCTGTGATGTTGCAGTGATGGCTGTGATGTTGCAGTGATGACTGTGATGTTGCAGTGATGACTGTGATGTTACAGTGATGACTGTGATGTTACAGTGATGACTGTGATGTTACAGTGATGACTGTGATCTTGTAGTGATGGCTGTGATGTTGTAGTGATGACTGTGATGTTACAGTGATGACTGTGATGTTACAGTGATGACTGTGATGTTACAGTGATGACTGTGATGTTACAGTGATGACTGTGATCTTGTAGTGATGGCTGTGATGTTGTAGTGATGACTGTGATGTTGCAGTGATGACTGTGATGTTGCAGTGATGACTGTGATGTTACAGTGATGACTGTGATGTTACAGTGATGACTGTGATGTTACAGTGATGACTGTGATCTTGTAGTGATGGCTGTGATGTTGCAGTGATGACTGTGATGTTACAGTGATGACTGTGATCTTGTAGTGATGGCTGTGATGTTGTAGTGATGACTGTGATGTTACAGTGATGACTGTGATCTTGTAGTGATGGCTGTGATGTTGTAGTGATGGCTGTAATGTTTCAATGCTGCTGTGATGCTGCAGTGATAGCAGTGATGCTGCACTGGACAGTACGTGGGTGAAGCTGAGATTCCTTTCCTCTTATTGTTTCTTCTGTTTCTCATTTCTTTGATGGTGTTTTTTCTCCTTCATCTGTTCCCTCTCCTGTTTTTTCTGACCCGGTCTAGCTACACTCGATGATATTTTACCAAACTCCTTAACAGTAGTTTTTATCTGATAATCTTGTTTCATGCTATACTCACCTAGTTGAGGTTGCAAGGGTCGAGTCCTAGCTCCTGGACCCGCCTCTTCACTGGTCGCTACTAGGTCACTCTCCCTGAACCGTGAGCTTTATCATAACTCTCCTTAAAGCTACGTGTGGATCCTGCCTCCACTACATCGCTTCCCAAACTATTCCACTTCTTGAATACTCTGTGGCTGAAGAAATACTTCCTAACATCCCTGTGATTCATCTGTGTCTTCAGCTTCCAACTGTGTCCCCTTGTTGTTGTGTCCCATCTCTGGAACATCCTGTCTTTGTCCACCTTGTCAATTCCTCTCAGTATTTTGTATGTCGTTATCATGTCCCCCCTATCTCTCCTGTCCTCCAGTGTCGTCAGGTCGATTTCCCTTAACCTCCTCCTGTGTGTGTGTGTGTGTGTGTTCCAGTTATCAATGAATGGGAACTTGCAGTCTCATTCATTGATAACTGGGACATATTCTATGCCAAACGTGATATGTATGCAAGGGATGGGGTTCATCTCTCTGGGGATGGAGTGGTTGCATTAGCCAATTCGATTGAGAGGGTAACTGATGACTTGTCTAGGACTTTAAACTGAGAGATTATAGAGGTATGGGTGTTTGTGGGAAAAAATCAGGCTGCAGCATTAGGGTTAAAAACAGCAGATATTACCAGGATAATTCAGGGATGTTTAAAAGACAATATTCAAAATAAAGTTGCTAGTAAAGGCAAAGCAATTGATCAGCAAACAAAGAGAGATAGCAGAGGGCAAGGAGTGACTAGCTCCCTTAAGATTTACTATACAAATAGTAAGAGTCTAAGAAATAAGATAGATGAGCTAAGATTACCTGGTTCAACTTGAAAGATAGGGAAATGCCTTCTGAATGCAGCATAAAGGGTTATAAACTATTCCACACTGATAGGGTCAACAGGAAGGGTGGTGGAGTGGCGATGTATGTCAGAGATAATTTAAATTGTTGTGTTAGACAAGATATAAGATTAGAAACATCGGACACAGAATCTTTTTGGCTACAGTTCCTCGAGGGTCGTGAAAAGTTAATTTTGGGTGTGATTTATAGGTCCCCAAACCTTGATAGAGAGTGCAGTAAGCTGCTATGAGACGAAATTCATAAGGCATCTAGATATGAAAATATTGTGTTAATGGGAGATTTTAACTTTAGACAAATTGATTGGAACAATGTGACAGGAAATCTTGAGTCTAGTGACTTTCTTGATACGGTTCAAGACTCCTTTTTAAAACAGTTTGTGATAGAATCAACTAGAGGAAACAATCTGCTTGACTTGGTTCTTGTCAACAAAGATTTACTAATTAATAATCTTGAGGTTAATGATGAGCTTGGGGAAAGTGATCACAATTCACTTAGTTTCAATATATCTTGGAGTTACCTGGATAACTGCAATCAAATCTCTGTCCCAGACTTTCGCTTGGCCGACTTCATGGGACTGAAAAATTACCTGGGTGGGCTAAATTGGGATGTCCTGACTATAGGTCAGGTAGGTGATCTTGGTTGCCAATATGACGTTTTTCAGAGCATAGTTCTAGCTGCCCAGACAACTTTTGTTCCGAGTAGGGAAATTAGATCTAACAAAAATTATCCCAAATGGATGAATAATACATTAAAGCATCTCATTGGTCAAAAGAGAGGCATATATAGGCGTATCAAAAGAGGGGATGAGCAGTTAAGAAATCAATATATTCAATTAAAAAGAGGAATAAAAAAATGAATTAGAAAAGCAAAAAGGGATTATGAGCCTAAGGTCGCAAGGGATTCGAAGACTAACCCAAAAGGGTTTTTTCAGGTATACAGAAGTAAGATTAGGGACAAGATTGGCCCACTTAAGAGTAACTCTGGTTAGATCACTGATAGTGATAAGCATATGTGTAAAACTTTCAATACTTACTTCCTCTCAGTTTTTACCCAGGAAAATACTAGCGAAATTCTAGAAATAATAGATCATGTAGAACAGGATGATAATAAACTATGCACGATTGGGGTAACTAGTGACATGGTCCTCAGACAAATAGAGAAATTAAAACCTAACAAATCCCCAGGCCCTGATGAACTGTTTGCAAGGGTGCTAAAGGAATGTAAAGAGGAACTTACCATATCTTTGGCTAATCTTTTCAACATATCAAACTAGCATAGTGCCTGATGTATGGAAAATGGCAAATGTAATACCTATAGATGAATGGTTCAGAGAACCGACACGTTGATAAATTAGACACATGTGCAACTCTTGGGTATCTTTATTAAGGAAATGTTTCGCCACACAGTGGCTTCATTTGTCCATACAAAGGAGAAACTTGAAGAACAGGAGGAGAATGAGGTAATCTGTCCCTCAACCTTGAGTCGATGTGGTCAGTCCATCAATCTTGAATAGAATACAGAATATGTGTGGAGAAGTAGCTTATAAACCGTAGACAGGAGAGGTGCAGCAGTCGTAGGTGGTGTCACATTTGTCCAATGTGGAAGTAGGTCATGCCCAAGGGAATTCTTTGCTTGCCTAACCCTTGGGCACGACCTATTTCCACATTGGACAAATGTGACACCACCTACGACTGCTGCACCTCTCCTGCCTACGGTTTATAAGCTGCTTCTCCGCACATATGCCGTATTCTATTAAAGATTGATGGACTGACCACATCGACTCAAGGTTGAGGGACTGATTACCTCATTCTCCTCCTGTTCTTCTAGTTTCTCCTTTGTATGGACTGATGAAGCCACTGTGTGGCGAAACGTTTCCTTAATAAAGATACCTAAGAGTTGTGCATGTGTCTAATTTATCAAATGTAATACCTATTTACAAGGCAGGTGACAGGTCCTTGGCTTAGAACTATAGACCAATAAGCCTTACCTCCATAGTGGGAAAATTTATGGAATCAATAATTGCCGAAGCAATTCGTAGCCATCTCGAAAGGCATAAATTGATTAATGAATCTCAGCACGGTTTTGCAAAGGGGCGTTCCTGTCTTACGAATTTACTTTCTTCACTAGGGTATTTGAGGAAGTAGATCATGGTATTGAATATGATATTGTGTATATGGACTTCAGTAAGGCTTTCGATAGAGTTCCACATCAGAGGCTACTGAGGAAACTTAAGGCACACGGAATAGGAGGAGAATTTCTTTCCTGGGCAGAGGCATGGTTGACGAATAGGCAGCAGAGAGTTTGCAAAAATGGGGAGAAATCAGAATGGGGGCACGTCACAAACGGTGTTCCATAGGGGTCAGTGTTGGGCCCCTTGTTGTTCACAATCTACATAAACGACATAGATGAGGGAATAAATAGCGACATAAGCAAATTTGCTGATGACACCAAAATAGGCCGTCCAATTCATTCTAATGATGACATTAGAGCACTCCAGGACATTAGAGCACTCCAGTGGTCGGAGAAGTGGCAGATGTAGTTTAGACAAATGCAAAGTTCTAAATGTTTGACAGGAAAATAACCATGCCACATATAAACTAAATAATATAGATCTTAATATTACGGATTGCGAAAAGGATTTAGGAGTTCTGGTTAGTAGTAACGAAAAACCAAGACAACAGTGCATTAGTGTTCGCAATAAAGTTAACAGAATCCTTGGCTTCATAGCAAGAAGTATAAATAATAGAAGTCCTCAGGTTGTTCTTCAAGTCTGTATATCTTTGGTTAGGCCTCATTTAGATTAAGCTGCACAGTTTTGGTCACCGTATGAGGATAGATTGAGGGCCTTGAATCGGCACTCTCTAGAAAGGCGTAGAATTAGGGGGGATATGATCGAGGTGTATAAATGGAAAGCAGGAATTAATAAAGGGGATATAAATAGTGTGCTAAAAATATCTAACATAGACAGGACTCGCAGCAATGGCGTTAAATTGGAAAATTCAGATTCAGGAAGGATATAGGAAAGCACTGGTTTGGTAATAGAGTTGTGGATGAGTGGAACAAGCTCCCGAGGACCGTCATAGACGCTAAGACGTTGTGTAGTTTTAAAAATAGGTTGGATAAATACATGAGTGGGTGTGGGTGGGTGTGAGTTGGACCTGACTAGCTTGTGCTGCTTGGTCGGATGCACTGCTCCTCCCTTAAGCGACGTGTCTGACCTCACTAGGTCAAGGCATTGGCTTAAGGCGGTGGGAGAATTGGATCTCCCTCGCATAGGCCAGTAGACCTGTCGCAGTGTTTCTTCTTTCTTATGTTCTTATGTACTCACCTAATTGTGGTTGCAGGGGTCGAGACTCAGCTCCTGGCCCCGCCTCTTCACTGATCGTATATACCAAAAACAGAACTGGTTCTAGAAGTGACCCCTGTGGAACCCCGTTCGTCACAGGAGCTCACTTTGACACTTCGTCATGTACCATGACTCATTGTTGCCTCCCTGTCAGGTATTACCTGATCCATTGCAGTGCCCTTCCTGTTATGCGCGCCTGGTCCTTCAGGTTTTGCACTAATCTCTTGTGAGGAACTGGGTCAAAGGTCTTCTAGCAGTCCAAAAAAGGCAATTTACCCACCTCTCTCTCTCGTATCTTACTTCCGTTATCTTGTCATAAAACTCCAGTAGGTTTGTGACACAAAATTTCCCTTCTCTGAATCAGTGCTGGTTGTCATTTGTAAGTGTGTTCTGTTCTAGGTGCTCCACCACTCTCCTCCTGTTAATCTTCTCTATGACTTTGCATACTATACACGTCAGTGACACTGATCTGTAGTTTAGTGTCTCGTGTCTGTCTCCTTTCTTAAAAGTGGGGACTACATTTGCTGTCTTCCATACCTCAGGTAGTTGCCCAGTTTCAGTGGATGTGTTAAAAATTGTTGCTAGCGGCACACACAGTGTCTCTGCTCCTTCTCTAAGGATCCATGGAGAGATGTTGTCCAGTCCCATGGCCTTTGAGGTATCAAGTTCACTTAGCAGCTTCACCTCCTCGGTTGTATTTCATCCAGCACTTATTGGTATATCCCTCGTTGGTGTACCCCCCGTTCTGACTTCCCAGAGTCCTTCCTTAAGTCTCATGTTGAGCTCCTCACATACTTCTTGGTCGTTTCATGTGAGTTTCCCACCTTCTTTCCTCAGCCTGATTACCGGGTCCTTGACTGTTGTCTTCCTTCTGATGTGGCTATACAACAGTTTCGGGTCAGACTTGACTTTCGATGCAATGTCGTTTTCGAATGTCCCTGGGTCTCCCTCCTTATCTGTGCATACTCGTTTCTGGCTCTTCGACTAATCTCTTTATTTTCCTTGGTCCTTTGCCTTCTATTCTTTTTTCCCTTCTCTAGCGCACTTAGTTTTTGCCTCGCTACATCTTTAGGTAACCCAAGGGCTCGTTCTTTCCTTCCCATTATTTTTATTGCTCTAGGGAACAAACCTCTCCCCTGCTCCTTTCATTTTGTTGTCACGTAGTCCATCATTTCGTTTACTGATTTTCCTACCAATTCTCTTTCCCACCGGACCTCTTGCAGAAAGGTCCTTATGCCTGTGTAGTACCCCATTTTGTAGTTTGGTTTTTCGCATCCTACTTCTGTTACCCTTTCCACTTGTAACTCTGTGTATTCGAAGCTCAGAACCACGTAATCACTAGCTCCAACTGGCCTTTCATAAGCGATGTCCTCGATGTCCAAGCTACTCAGGGTGAACACGAAGTCCAGTCTAGCTGGTTCATCCTCCCCTGTCTCTCTGATAGTGTCCCAAACATGTTGATGCATGAGGGTTTTCCAGTACAACATCTGTCATCTTGGCTCTCCATGCTTCAGAGCCCCCATGTGGCTCCAGGTTTATTCCAATTAATCTCCTTGTGATTGAAATCACCGATAACTAGTAGCTTTGTTTTAGCCCTGTGAGCTCTACCATTGCTCTGTTGCTCTCTTCATATTCTTCTCTTGGCTTCCTGCAGTTCTGTGGCGGGTTGTACATCACTGCAATGACTACTTTATGTCCACCAGACTGAATTGTACCTACTATGTAGTCCCATTCGAACATTTCGTTCATTCCTTCCATTTCCTCAAATCCACATCGGTTTTTAATTAATGAGCAGTGCAACCCCTCCTCTCCCTCTTCTCCCTTTATCTTTCCTCAGGATCGGATATCCGGGTGGGAAGATTGCTTCTGTTATCACCCAGTGAGTTTCGTTTCTGTGAGTGTTATGATGTCTGGAGACGTCTCCTTCATTCTTTCATGCCACTCCTCACATTTGTTATTCCATCCGCATTCACATACCAAACCATCAACTTCTTTTCTAAAACTGTGGTCTGGGGAGAACGTTGGGGTTGGGGGAGGAACTACCGGGGGGGGGGGGGTTGTGATGATGGGGGGTGGGGGCAGTGGGTACGGTGTGTGTGTGTGTATTTGTACATGTGTGTGTGTCAGTGTGTGTGTCAGTGTGTGTGCCAGTGTGTGTCAGTGTGTGTGTCAGTGTGTGTGTCAGTGTGTGTGTCAGTGTGTGTGTCAGTGTGTGTGTCAGTGTGTGTGTCAGTGTGTGTGTGTCAGTGTGTGTGCCACTGTGGGTGTCAGTGTGTGTGTCAGTGTGTGTGTCAGTGTGTGTGTCAGTGTGTGTGTCAGTGTGTGTGTCAGTGTGTGTGTCAGTGTGTGTGTCAGTGTGTGTGTCAGTGTGTGTGTCAGTGTGTGTGTCAGTGTGTGTGTCAGTGTGTGTGTGTCAGTGTGTGTGCCACTGTGTGTGTCAGTGTGTGTGTCAGTGTGTGTGTCTGTGTGTGTCAGTGTGTGTGTCAGTGTGTGTGTCAGTGTGTGTGTCAGTGTGTGTGTGTCAGTGTGTGTGTCAGTGTGTGTGTCAGTGTGTGTGTCAGTGTGTGTGTCAGTGTGTGTGTGTCAGTGTGTGTGTCAGTGTGTGTGTCAGTGTGTGTGTGTCAGTGTGTGTGTCAGTGTGTGTGTCAGTGTGTGTGTGTGTCAGTGTGTGTGTCAGTGTGTGTGTCAGTGTGTGTGTCAGTGTGTGTGTCAGTGTGTGTGTCAGTGTGTGTGTCAGTGTGTGTGTCAGTGTGTGTGTCAGTGTGTGTGTCAGTGTGTGTGTCAGTGTGTGTGTCAGTGTGTGTGTCAGTGCGTGTGTGTGTCAGTGTGTGTGTCAGTGTGTGTGTCAGTGTGTGTGTCAGTGTGTGTGTCAGTGTGT
>NC_091302.1:33353300-33365800 GCF_038502225.1 Cherax quadricarinatus | reverse complement strand
GCATGCCTGCTGGAAGTCCAAGCCCCTCGCACACAAAACCTCCTTTACCCCCTCCCTCCAACCCTTCCTAGGCCGACCCCTACCCCGCCTTCCTTCCACTACAGACTGATACACTCTTGAAGTCATTCTGTTTCGCTCCATTCTCTCTACATGTCCGAACCACCTCAACAACCCTTCCTCAGCCCTCTGGACAACAGTTTTGGTAATCCCGCACCTCCTCCTAACTTCCAAACTACGAATTCTCTGCATTATATTCACACCACACATTGCCCTCAGACATATATATATATATATATATATATATATATATATATATATAGGTTATATAAAAGAAAACAACCACTCTGAAATGTTAGCTTCAAAGGTGACTACTATTTGCAACTATAGTGGCATTCGGGCGAAGCAGCAGGTTATTAGCACTTCATATCAGATTTTCATTAATGAAGAACATTGTGATAAAGTGAGTAGCTGCTTGGATAGGTCTCAGAGTCCTCACTTCAAGTTAAGTTTATTTGTCCACAGTATTATTACTCTACTCAAACTCTCTATTAATTATAATGATCTAATTTATAGTAAACCAAAGGAAATATTCATATATTGCAGCTTACAAACAAGACCAATTATTCTCAGTCGACTCATGGGATTTGCGCTTATTACTTAGCTTTTCTTCAACTTTTGAAAATCAATTGACGGTTAAGTCTACGAATAGCATTAGCCTCGTCCAGCCCCAATGCCATAGCTTGTTGCTCTTAATTTAGTTCGAGATTTCATTAGTTTGACCGCAATAAATCTTATCAGCCTTACAAAGGAATCTTATATCGTTAATCCATCAGCAGCTGGGAATTTGATTCAAAAGTTTATTGCATCAAGACGGAATACAACTTTAACATTGTGCCCAATAGGTTATAGCGCATATCAACCGCTTTCATGGTAAGGAGAACCAACATATTTTCGAACAAGGCTGGCTGCTCCTGATTATAGCAGCCTTTGCTGGGTCTTAAAGATTTAGTCAATCATATTTCGCAAATCATTGTTTATTTCATGCTCTTTGGGATTGCCCAAACTCAGACTGCAGTTCGTAAAGCTCAAAACATTGATGAGAAACAGAGGTGCTTGACTTGTCTGATGCGAGTGAATACAGTGACAGAACAGTTATTTGTAGGTTTTTCTGTAAATTTTAAATTTGAATTCATTATTGCCCTTAATAATTAAAACATCTAGTAGGGCAGAATGAGTTACCTTCTCTCAAACCTCAACAGCAAAGCTCTATTTTGAGCTTCAGCCAGCACAACCTACTGCCTTTCAGATGTTTTAATTATTAAGGGTAATAATGAATTCAAATTTAAAATTTACAGAAAACCTACAAATAACTGTTCCTATGTCCACTATTATTCCTCGCATCAAGATAGAGTCAAACTGTCTGTTTTCTCATCAATGTTTTTGAGAGCTTTACGAATTTGTAGTCCTGAGTTCATAGATGAGGAAATATCCAAAATTTATGAAATAGGTAATGATTTAAAATACCCAAGAAATGTAATTGATAAATCTTTTAAAGTTGCTAGGAACACTTTTTATAATCCAAAAAAAGGGCAACCAGCCTTATTCAACTAAAAATATGTTGGTTCTCCCTTACCATGAAAACTTGGTTGATATGCCTTCTCTTCTTAAGACTTTTAATATTAAAGTTGTATTAAAAAATCTTGATACAGTAAAAAAACTTTTGATTAAGAATTCCCCCCAAAATGCTGATGGATGTGTCTATAAGATTCCTTGTAAAATTTGCGATAAAGTTTATTACGGTCAAACTGGTAAAAATCTCGAAATAAGATTAAAACAACATAAATATAGCATTAGAACTGGACAAGATTCCAATGCTCTATTTATTCATGAAAGAGATTTTAACCATCCAATTGATTTTCAAAAAGTTGAGAAAGTAGTATCAAGCAAGTCCATGGTCGACAGGAATATAATTGAATCTTGTTTCATAAAAAGCAGTTTTGACAATAATATGAATATTTCCTTTGGTTTATATAAATTAGATCCATTTATAATTAATAGAATTTGGGTAGAATTTAATAATACACTGGACAAATAAATAGCTTGGGGGTGAGTTTTGCAAAGGACCTATCCAAGTTGGCTCGCCGCGCGTCACGTGTTTAACCGTTGTGGGATCTGATAGTGAGGTGCTGGCCGACCCCTTATATAGCTTCCTTGGATGCTTCACTTTCATAGTTCCTTGATAATGTGAGTAGTCACGAAAGCGCTTGGAATTTCTCTTTCTTTCAGAGTGGCTGTTCTGCATATTTTGAAATCACCTGTTTACTGTGATCTTATTGCATATATATATATATATATATATATATATATATATATATATATATATATATATATATATATATATATATATATATATATATATATATATATATATATATATATATAAATGTATATATATATATATATATATATATATATATATATATATATATATATATATATATATATATATATATATATATATATATATATATATATATATATATATATATATATATATATATATATATGTGTGTGTCGTGCCGAATATGTAAAACTGGTCAATTAGCAAGAACTCATTTAAAATTAAGTCCTTTCTAAAATTTTCTGTTATACGTTTAAAGATATATTTTTTTCATTAATGTTGATGTAAAAATTTTTAATTTTACACCAAAAGAATCTTAGAAAACTTACCTAACCTTATTATAACAAGAACAATTTATTTTAGCCTAACCCAACTAAATATATTTTAGATTTGTTTACAGTAATTTAATACTAAACAAACACAATGAAATATATTTTTCTCGTTAGGTTCAGAATGATTTTGGCGAAATTATTGCATACAAAAATTTTCACTTGTCCTATATGGCAAGATGAACGTTGCTATTTAAGCCAAGAGCGCAAGTTCTGCCTATTCGGCACGACATATATATATATATATATATATATATATATATATATATATATATATATATATATATATATATATATATATATATATATATATATATATAATTTTTTATTAACACACTGGCCGATTCCCACCAAGGCAGGATGGCCCGAAAAAGAAAAACTTTCACCATCATTCACTCCATCACTGTCTTGCCAGAAGGTTGCTTTACACTACAGTTTTTAAACTGCAACATTAACACCCCTCCTTCAGAGTGCAAGCACTGTACTTCCCATCTCCAGGACTCAAGTCCGGCCTGTCGGTATATATGTATATATATATATATATATATATATATATATATATATATATATATATATATATATATATATATATATATATATATATATATATATATATATATATATATATATATATATATATATTTATATATATAGGGAAGTACCACCTCTATAGCTGGACTGGGGACCCTCATCCTCAGAGAAGACAATAAACGTACCTCAGGGAAAACTCAAGGTTCTCCCCGGAGCTGTTTGAATATTTTCTTCTCCTACCACCCCCTATATATTTTTTATTCTATGTGAACATTTATTAATAAACAAAATACATTTACAGAAAAAAACATAAACATGAATACAATGGCACAATGTATCAAAGATCATGAATTTCCTCCAGCTCCTCCGAGGCTGGACGTGAGCCAAGTATGCAGCAAGCATTTCCCCTCTGGATGGCGATGCTGAGGCGCTGGAACATGAAAGTGGCTGCCCTTGGGTTCCTGGTGGTGTCGATGAGTCTGGAACCCAATTCTTTAAGGAAACGTGTGGCATTTTTTCCCCATGATCCCAAGGTCTCTGATCCCACTGGGACAAATCGATACTGTTGGCTCTTGTCCCTGTACTTGCTGATCTTGTACTCCTCCCTGTGGTCAGCAGCTCCTCCCTGTCGCCCCACACTGTGATGGATATAGGTGTCAGCCAGTGTGGACACACAGGTATAGTCCCATGCTAAGAGCTTGCCATTCTTCCAAGGATAGATGGTGTTCCCGTCGGGGCGGTTTGCTGGGTTGTGGGTATTGTTTGCTGCAAGTGATCGTGGCCTACTCTGACATCACTCTTCTTACTTTTACTCTCTGTCTTCTAATCTCCAGGTGCTTTTGTATCTACCTTTGAACTTTCTCTGCTGCTACTCCTCCTTACATTTCCTTTTCGTGTATCAGTGTCGTGTGTGGTGCTGTGTCAAGTGCTTTCCTACAGTCGAGGAAACTGCAGTGTACCCCTCTCTGCCTCTCTCCGAGATGCATTCCGTTATTATATCATAAAACCCTTGATTCGTCGTCAGACAAGATTTGCCGTCTCTTAACCCTTGTTGATTGTCTCGTACATGTCAGTTATTCTCTTATACTCTTTCTTAGTACCTTAGCCAGTATGCTACAGTAGTCAGCTAGACTGGTCTAGTGTTTGTATATCCTCATTTACTCACCGATTTGCGTTTGCAAGGGTCGAGTCTTGGCTCCTGGCTCCACTTCTTAAGCTTCATCGACAGACATTACTGATTTTTTGACGTATATTTTGCAAATAATAATAATAATAATAATAATAATAATAATAATAATAATAATAATAATAATAATAATAATAATAATAATAATAATAATAATAATAATACCGGCTTCTTGTTTCTTGTACACTATTGTATTTACTTTTGAAAATATGTATGGAGTCTGCACAATTATCACAACCACATCATTCCGGTTCTCTGTGATTGAAGAAGTACTTCTTAACATCCTTGTGACTCATCATGCGAGAACCAGGTACCTGGTACCTGGTACCTGGTACCTGGTACCTGGTACCTGGTCCTCGCATGGTAAATTGTCTGTTTTTAAGTTGCCTTATTAATTTCTTTGAGGACATCATACATTGTAATCATGTCTCTCCTGTCCTCTCTTCCAGTGTCGTCAAGTTTAATTCTTTTAGCGTCTCTTCACAATGTACCTCTTTTACCTCTAGGACTAGGCTGCTTGCATACCTTTCTTACCTCTAGGACTAGGCTGCTTGCATACCTCTCTTACCTCTAGGACTAGGCTACTTGCACGCCTCTCTTACCACTAGGACTAGGCTACTTGCACGCCTCTCTTACCACTAGGACTAGGCTACTTGCATACCTTTCTTACCTCTAGGACTAGGCTGCTTGCATACCTCTCTTACCTCTAGGACTAGGCTACTTGCATACCTTTCTTACCTCTAGAACTAGGCTGCTTGCACGCCTCTCTTACCTCTAGGACTAGGCTACTTGCATACCTTTCTTACCTCAAGGACTAGACTGCTTCTATACCTCTCTTACCTCTAGGATTAGGCTGCTTGCATACCTTTCTTACCTCTAGGACTAGGCTGCTTGCATACCTTTCTTACCTCTAGGACTAGGCTGCTTGCATACCTTTCTTACCTCTAGGACTAGGCTGCTTGCATACCTTTCTTACCTCTAGGACTAGGCTGCTTGCATACCTTTCTTACCTCTAGGACTAGGCTGCTTGCATACCTTTCTTACCTCTAGGATTAGGCTGCTTGCATACCTTTCTTACCTCTAGGACTAGGCTGCTTGCATACCTTTCTTACCTCTAGGACTAGGCTGCTTGCATACCTCTCTTACCTCTAGGACTAGGCTGCTTGCATACCTCTCTTACCTCTAGGACTAGGCTGCTTGCATACCTTTCTTACCTCTAGGACTAGGCTGCTTGCACACCTCTCTTACCTCTAGGACTAGGCTACTTGCATACCTTTCTTATCTCAAGGACTAGACTGCTTCCATACCTCTCTTACCTCTAGGACTAGGCTGCTTGCATACCTCTCTTACCTCTAGGACTAGGCTGCTTGCATACCTCTCTTACCTCTAGGACTAGGCTGCTTCCATACCTCTCTTACCTCTAGGACTAGGCTGCTTGCATACCTCTCTTACCTCTAGGACTAGGCTGCTTGCATACCTCTCTTACCTCTAGGACTAGGCTGCTTGCATACCTTTCTTACCTCTAGGACTAGGCTGCTTGCATACCTTTCTTACCTCTAGGACTAGGCTGCTTGCATACCTCTCTTACCTCTAGGACTAGGCTGCTTGCATACCTTTCTTACCTCTAGGACTAGGCTGCTTGCATACCTCTCTTACCTCTAGGACTAGGCTGCTTGCATACCTTTCTTGCCTCTAGGACTAGGCTGCTTCACACCTCTCTTACCTCTAGGACTAGGCTGCTTGCACACCTCTCTTACCTCTAGGACTAGGCTGCTTGCATACCTTTTTTACCTCTAGGACTAGGCTGCTTGAATACCTCTCTTGCCTCTAAGACTAGGCTGCTTGCACACCTCTCTTACCTCTAGGACTAGGCTGCTTGCACACCTCTCTTACCTCTAGGACTAGGCTGCTTGCACACCTCTTTTTACCTCTAGGACTAGGCTGCTTACATACCTTTCTTACCTCTAGGACTAGGCTGCTTGCATACCTTTCATACCTCTAGGACTAGGCTGCTTGCATACCTTTCCACGCTTTGAACATGATTAGTCATTTTCTTTGTATTAACGTACATTTACCAAGTATTATCGTACATTTTCCTAGCATTAACGTACATTTGCCTAGCATTAACGTACATTTTCTTAGCATTAACGTACATTTTCCTAGCATTAACGTACATTTTCCTAGCATTAACGTACATTTTACTAGTATTATCGTACATTTCCCTAGCATTGCTGTACATTTTCATAGATTAACGTACATTTTCCTAGTGTTAACGTACATTTTCCTACAAGTAACATTTTCCTAGTATTAATATAAATTTTCCCTACAAGCATTTTGCTACGAGTAACATAAATGTTCTGAACACACAAACACATTTTCTTAGTTGTAAAATGCAGTTTCCAACAAGTCATAGACATTTGTCACTAATCATCGAGTATTTCTCCTCAAGCATTTATTTTAAATTCGAAGTTTACTTTCAGTTTATTGCTGGAACACAATGATGAGGACAAAACTGCTCCAAACACTGGAAATTTTTTTTGTGTTCCATGACCGGAACAAAAAAAATAGCATAGAAATAGGAGATTACCCCCCCCATTTAAAAGTAATGGGTCGTTAGAGTCACCTTACCGTCCATTATATCATGTCCACCGAGTATTTTGAATGTCGTTATCATATCTCCCTGATTTTTTTTCTCTATAGTCGTCAGGTTTAGTTCTTTTAGCCTCTCCTCGTAGATTGTTTCCCTCTCAGTCCTGGGACAAGTCACGTCGCATACTTCTGCATTTTCTTAGATTTGCGAGACGAGCGTTCGTTGCAGAGGTCATACGGTCGATGGAGAGCTCAAGATATACTTGGTATTGTAGTAACTTCTAGATCTTTTTTCTCGTGTGAGGTTTGCAGCCTCTCTCCTCCTGAGCCAATACATAATTTCTGGTCTTCTTGTCCCTTCCCAACTTTCATAACCATGCATTTGCTGGGGTTGAATTCCAGTAGCCACTTGTCTGGGTAATCTTGAAGCTTGCCCATATCTATTTAGAGCTTTTTCTTGTCTACAAAGGTTTTATTGTCATTAATTTTACATCTGCAAATTCGGATACCTCTGACTATCTCTTTGGTATGTCATACATATATACCAGAAACAATACTGGACATTAATTTACCCTTGTTTGCTACATTGTCCCATGAAGACTTCCCGGACAATCACTGTCTCCTTCCTGAAAGGTACTCTTTGATCCACTGTTGCACATTTCCTGTTATTCCTGCCTGGTCTTTAACATTATTTTTCAGTCTCATGTGAAGTACAGTGCCAGAGGGCACTTGCCATCTGGCACTTTTGTTATTTTGTCATGGAACTCCAGCAGGTTTGTAAGATAAACTGCAGTTCTCAACACGTGTTAGTTATTGTTTGTGATGTCACACAGTTGTAACTCTACTTCTGGTTACCGTCTTCATTAACTTACATAGTATAAATGTAAATAATACTGCCCTGTAGTTCAACGCTGCCTCTTTCTCTCCTTTTATAAATATTGCCAGTAAACTCGTGGTCTTCCAGATCTCGGTCAGTCGTCCTGTAGCCATTAACTTGTTATAGATTTTAGCTGTTGATTCAGGCAGTGCTTGTGCTCCCCTTCCATGGTGACGTCTTGTAAGGTTCCTCCGCCTTTGCTGTGTCCGCTTCACTCAAGAGTGTTTACACGTCCTCCTCTGTTGTGTATATGGTTACTACTACTCAGGTACTAACATACTGCTGGGTGAACAGGGAGTCTGTCTGGCTCCCTGCTCACCCAGGTAATCTCAGCTTCCACTGAGATCACCTGCTGTGTCCGTGAAGTAGTTTCTGCTCAGGCTGTGCTTTTGTTGCTGCGTCTTTCTCACATTGTTACTCAGTTCCTCTCCTCGATCTTCTTGCATATTCATTCTGCCACTCTTGTTCGTGTTTTTACTTTCTCGTGCACTTCGCTTTCTGTAGTTCTTCTACCTTCTTGCGTTTTTCGTTTTTTTCCCTCTCTGTACCTTTGCTTGAACCACTGGTTCAGTTTTGACCACATACCTTCTTTCTCTTCTTCTTCTTCTTCTGGATATGAAGTCCTCCTGTGCCTCCTGGCACTCTCTAAGTAGGCACTCCATCTCCTTCATCGACTTGTTTTCTTCCAGTTCTCCTTCCCACTGCATAGCCTCCATGAATTCTCTCATTCCTTCAATATTTCCTCTTCTGGAGCTGGTTTCTCCCTCTCCACCTGTCATTCTTGCCTCAATGTTTACTTACACAAGATGTTTAAAGTTCACTACAGTGGACCTCTCGTAGTGTATGTTGTCTATATTAGTTGTGATTATTGTAGATACTAAATCTCTCTTTTTTTTCTCTCTCTCTGTTTCTCTGCCTGTCTCCCTCTATCTCTTTCTGTATCTCTCTCTCTCTCTCTCTCTCTCTCTCTCTCTCTCTCTCTCTCTCTCTCTCTCTCTCTCTCTCTCTCGTGCCATTGACAGATGTGTGTATTTGTGTGTGTGTGTGTGTGTGTGTGTACTCACCTAGTTGTACTCACCTAGTTGAGGTTGCGGGGGTTGAGTCCGAGCTCCTGGCCCCGCCTCTTCACTGATCGCTACTAGGTCACTCTCCCTGAGCCGTGAGCCTTATCATACCTCTGCTTAAAGCTATGTATGGATCCTGCCTCCACTACATCGCTTCCCAAACTATTCCACTTACTGACTACTCTGTGGCTGAAGAAATACTTCCTAACATCCCTGTGATTCATCTGTGTCTTCAGCTTCCAACTGTGTCCCCTTGTTACTGTGTCCAATCTCTGGAACATCCTGTCTTTGTCCACCTTGTCAATTCCTCTCAGTATTTTGCATGTCGTTATCATGTCCCCCCTATCTCTCCTGTCCTCCAGTGTCGTCAGGTTGATTTCCCTTAACCTCTCCTCGTAGGACATACCTCTTAGCTCTGGTACTAGTCTTGTTGCAAACCTTTGCACTTTCTCTAGTTTCTTTGCGTGCTTGGCTAGGTGTGGGTTCCAAACTGGTGCCGCATACTCCAATATGGGCCTAACGTACACGGTGTACAGGGTCCTGAACGATTCCTTATTAAGATGTCGGAATGCTGTTCTGAGGTTTGCTAGGCGCCCATATGCTGCAGCAGTTATTTGGTTGATGTGCGCTTCAGGAGATGTGCCTGGTGTTATACTCACCCCAAGATCTTTTTCCTTGAGTGAGGTTTGTAGTCTCTGACCCCCTAGACTGTACTCCGTCTGCGGCCTTCTTTGCCCTTCCCCAATCTTCATGACTTTGCACTTGGTGGGATTGAACTCCAGGAGCCAATTGCTGGACCAGGTCTGTATCATGTGGGAGTTCGATACGTGGATTAGGGTAGAAATACTCACGTAGGCTGTTAATTACGTATTATTACTGTTATGTGGACAGAGCCCGCAGCCGTTACCTACCTCCTTGGTTACACTCGTAATACTGCCTAGGCGGCTGGCCAGTACCCCGTAGTGGGTGTTTTGAAATAGTGTCAGCTCAGCACAATATGAAGACCGTGACTCAAGACGGTTGGTCGTTGAGTCAACGGACGGTTACTGGTAACTGGTTACTACTGAGACTGGTAACTGGTTACTACTACTGAGAGCTCGGCGACGCTAACGTATGTCGTCCCGACATACAACTAATACAAACTAGAGATGGCAGGTATACGGCTTGGGCTGATTCTATACAATGTCAAAGTACACAACATGAAACATTATATATATAATTAGAACATTGGAATGAAAGCTTACGTAACTGAAACTGTAATGCAATACGAGGTATACTATAGTACAACTTAAAACTCAACAAATGAACAACGAACTCAACATTGAGATTACAAGTGATAAAAACAAAAATTTTGATCGATCGATCTGTATTCATGTGATCTACGGATTCTGAGGAAGGAATATATACAAAGAAAGAGTGTTTAACAGAAAGGCAGATTCGGTGCACGCAAATCTAGACTGTTAACTCTCAGAATGCGGAGAGAACATGAACACAAAAAAAATTTTTTTGAATACTGATAAGTTGATACTGTAATTATTCATCTATACAGGTTATTTACATTTAACCCCAACTCTGCTAGGGTAAGATTGGCATATGCAGAATGGGTGTCATCTCTGGGAGGATCAAACTCTGTAGCATTGGCTAACTCATGCTGTATTTGAGGCAATTCTGAATTGGAAGTTACAAATGATACTTGAGGATTTCTCAATACCTGTCGTGTACGTAGGGAATAACGACATTCAGGTTGATCGTCTGACTGAGTATCAGAGGAAGAGAGTACAGGACCAGGAGGATTGTCAGAGTCTGTCACATTAGTCTGGGTTGGAACATCATTATCATCACATACTAACTTCATATGATCCAAATGCGATTCTTTATACTGACCAGTACTAATCTCTCTAACCTTATACTTATTTCCAGTGATATGTTCAACTACTCGATAAGGACCAACAAACCTTTGATCAAGCTTTGGCATTGCAGACGTTTTGTTAAAATTAGTCAGCATAACTCTCGAACCTACTTTGATTTTGGATGGCTTTGATCGAGTGTTTGCGACTCTTGTGAATTCAGCTGTTGATTTATGAAGTGTTTCACGGATTCTTCTAAAAACACTTTGAGCTAAGCTGGTACGAGTTGCTACGAAATCATCAGGGTTGTAATTTGGTTTCGGATTAGAATATAACAACTCATAAGGCAAACGTTTATCTACACCGTACAATGCATAATGTGGAGTGTCACCTATAGAAACATTGTAAGCAGAATTTATAGCACACTGCACATCAGGTATAACTTCATCCCAAGTTTCACTATTGGGATTGATAGTGGCTCTCAAGACATCAAGTACTTTCTTATTGGTTCGTTCCGCTAACCCATTGCTGGCAGGATGATGAGGAACAATGGTGGATTTAGTGATCTTGTACAAGGTACACAAATTTTCAAGAATTTCATTACAGAATTCACCTCCATTGTCTGTTACTAGGGACTTAGGAGTGGTATGCCTGCAGATAATGCGTTCTTTAAACGCTTTAGCTACTGTCTCAGCAGTCTTATCTGCAATAGGAACTAACTCGCAATATCTGGTGAAATGGTCTACCATAACACACAGATGTTTGTTACCTTGGAGGGAACATTGGAAATTAGTTAACAAATCTAGCGCAACTCTTTCCCAAGGTTCGCTAGTAGTTGGATACACTTGGATTGGATTAGGACCATTAGCATTGCCTTTATGTTGCATGCAGACACTACATTTCCTAACATACTCAGAAATATCAGTTGCCATTCGAGGCCAAAAGTATTTCAATCTGGCTTGTTTTACTGAACGATCCATACCAGGGTGTGCAACACCTGGTACATCGTGAACTAGCTGCAAGGCTACATTCACTAGTGACTGTGGAATTACTAACTGGTATACTCTTCTGCTTGGAGTACCCAACTCGGCTGTTCGATACAGTAATTCTTGGTTCATGAGAAAGTCACTGATGGGTGCTGGTGGCTTCACAGTCAGAATAAGATCTTCCTGGAGCAGGAATCGAATCACCAGAACACAAGGGATCGGTTCTTTCTTACTGGAGGATAACCAGTTACCAGTCTCAGTAGTAACTGGTTACTACTACTGAGATCTGCAGCCTGTCCAGATCCCTTTGTAGTTCTGCCTGGTCTTCGATCGAGTGAATTCTTCTCATCAACTTCACGTCATCTGCAAACAGGGACACCTCAGAGTCTATTCCTTCCGTCATGTCGTTCACAAATACCAGAAACAGCACTGGTCCTAGGACTGACCCCTGCGGGACCCCGCTGGTCACAGATGCCCACTCTGACACCTCGCCACGTACCATGACTCGCTGCTGTCTTCCTGACAAGTATTCCCTGATCCATTGTAGTGCCTTCCCTGTTATCCCTGCTTGGTCCTCCAGTTTTTGCACCAATCTCTTGTGTGGAACTGTGTCAAACGCCTTCTTGCAGTCCAAGAAAATGCAATCCACCCACCCCTCTCTCTCTTGTCTTACTGCTGTCACCATGTCAC
>NC_091302.1:33340800-33348300 GCF_038502225.1 Cherax quadricarinatus | reverse complement strand
ATGCTGACATCTCGGTCATGTTACGTATGTCGTCTCGACATACACTACTATCTATAGGCTGAACAGGCAGGCGGTTCTGGGCTGATTCTGTACAATAACAAATTCATATATAACTTAGAACTAATGGATGGTATCATAATGGATGTTAACAAAATGAGTTTTATGTAATGGGTGTTAACGTAATCACTTTTAATGTAATGCATTACCAACTATAAGATCAAATCATTGTACAATGTGGATGGAATTGATCGATCGATCTGTATTCATGCACTCTACGGATTCTGAGGAAGAATAAATATATATATACAAGGTGAAATTAACAGCAAAGGCATCTGGTGCACTCAGACTATTACTGTCAAATTCTCAGAATACGGAGGGAACATGAATATGAAAAAAAAAAAAAATTCTGAAAAACTAATCAGTTAATAACAAACAGTTGACAATTTACTTCATCTCGGACATCTAGTTATACAGACTATGTACATTTAAACCCAATTCTGCGAGGGTGAGGTTTACATATGCAGAATGGTTATCATCTCTGGGAGGATCGAATTCCTCTGCAATGGCTAACACATGCCTTGACTGAGGGAGATCTGAACGAGTATCTACAAAAGATACTTGTGGGTTTCTCATTACTTGTCGAGTACGCAAGGAGTAACGACATTCAGGTTGGTTATCTGACTGAGTATCGGAGGTAGAGGGTACAGAGTCAAGAGGATTTTCAGCATCTGTCACATTAGTCTGGGTAGCAATATCATCAACATCGCATACTAATTTCATATGATCTAAATGCGATTCTTTGTATTTGCCAGTACTAATTTCTCTAACCTTATACTTATTACCAGAGATATGTTCTACAACTCGATAAGGTCCGACAAACTTTTGATCGAGCTTAGGCATTTCGGATGTTTTGTTGAAATTTGTCAGCATTACTCTTGAACCTACTTTTACTTTTGATGGCTTAGCACGGCTATTAGTTACTCTAGTAAATTCTGCTGTTGATTTGTGAAGTGTTTCACGGATTCTTCTAAAAACACTTTGAGCCATGCTGGTACGAGTTGCTATGAAATCATCAGGGTTGTAATTAGGTTTCGGAGTGGAATATAACAACTCATAGGGTAAACGCTTGTCTACACCATACAATGCATAATGTGGAGTATCACCTATGGAAGCATTGTAAGCAGAATTTATGGCACACTGGACATCTGGTATGACTTCATCCCAAGTTTCACTATTGGGGTTGATAGTGGCTCTCAGGACATCAAGTACTTTCTTATTGGTTCGTTCGGCTAACCCATTGCTGGCAGGATGATGAGGAACAATGGTGGATTTAGAGATCTTGTATAAAGTACATAAATTTTCAAGAATCTCATTACAGAATTCACCTCCATTATCTGTTACTAAGGACTTTGGGGTGGTATGCCAGCAGATAATGCGTTCTTTAAACGCTTTAGCTACTGTCTCTGCAGTCTTATCTGCAATAGGAACTAACTCACAATATCTGGTGAAATGGTCTACCATAACACACAGATGTTTGTTGCCTTGGAGGGAACATTTAAAATTGGTTAACAAGTCAAGGGCAACTCTTTCCCACGGTTCGCTAGTGGTTGGGTACACTTGGATTGGATTAGGACCATTGACATTTCCTTTATGTTGCATACAGACACTACATTTCTTAACATACTCGGAAATGTCAGTTGCCATACGTGGCCAAAAGTATTTCATTCTGGCTTGTTTCACAGAACGATCCATACCAGGGTGTGCAACACCTGGTGCATCATGAACTAGCTGTAGAGCTACGTTCACTAGTGACTGTGGAATTACTAACTGGTAAACTCTTCTGCTTGGAGTACCCAACTCGGCTGTTCGATACAGTAATTCTTGGCTCATTGCAAAGTCACTAATGGGTGCTGGTGGCTTCACAGTAAGAATAAGATCTTCCTGGAGCAGGAATCGAATCACACCAGACCACAAGGGATCGGTTCTTTCTTACTGGAGGAATGAACAAACTCGGTGGAGTGGATGACTCCCCCCGGTTGAAAAAATTAATGCTATAACACGCAATATGAGCAAGGGAGAACGAATCTACTATCTCAAACTGCAAGCACAGGAGAAAATAAATGAACACGGTCAACAATGCTGATATTCAATCTGAGTCGCACACAGTGACACGAGGTATCAACTATAAAGAAACTACACAAACTAAACAAGGCATCCCCTGTGGAGAAACTACTACTCGAACTAGCAGTCATTGCAGGGATAGGCTGTGCACTCAAGGCAGTCTGAGTGTCCTCGGACACTTGAGGCAACGGAACACTATCTTGCAAGTCTGAAGGTGTAGGTGGAACACAGATGGGAGTGACAGAGTTACTAGTGCCTGACCGCTCGGCTACGTTAATAAGTAATGAACGAATCTATAGGAACTTAATCTGAACTTCACATTTCGCAGCACTTTAACAAATCTCAGATACAAGCTGTGAGAACAAACACATTGCTCAGGGGCTAGGTATTGTCTTTCAGTCAGTAAGGGAATATTGGTACTGTGGACTGATTCATATTGACTTTGACTGGCATGATACACTAAGTGAACATTCAAAAGTGACTGGGACATCTTCTCAGTGAACTTACTCAAGTGCATAAGGCAAGAAAAATGGAGAGAATGACACAATAAGCTTAAATGGAAGAAAATGCTTAACTATTCTGCATAAGTAATTAAAAATTGACAGGTCACACAGTAAGCAAAGAACTCACACAAGAAAAATACTCAACTTAACAAATAACACTTTGAAAATCAAGAGAACTTGTACTTTACTCAAATCTGATTTGCTCAACTTTTACTTTAAATTGAATGAATGGCACAGTGAGTTGTCTTTACTTTCAATGCAACAGGGAAATGCACAATAAAATGATGAATCAATCAAAAAAAAAAAAAATTAAAATGGACTCAATAAATCTTGTGCACAATTAAGAAAAACTGAGCAAAAACAATTCACTAAAAAGAGAATAAAATGGCACACAAAGAATAAAATATTATGCACAGAACAGAGCATAAGAAACTGCACTGAAATAAACTGTAGCAATGTTGCAAAATTACAGTTGCTAATCAACAAGTACTGCATAAAATTTTCTGCAAGAAAACTTTAATGGCAACACAATATTTGCACAAGAATTATTGCAAAATGAGTCAATGTGCAATAAAAAATTATTAAACACACAAGAAAAGAAATATATCAAGGAATGAACACTTTAACTCTTAACTGCAGCTTAAACAACACTTAACAAGCAAAAGAACAATTTACTCTAAAAGAAGAACTTAAAAATTGCACTAAGAGTGAATTTGTTCAATAAAACATGAAAAAATAATAGGTGCTAAAACACAGAACAAAAAAGTTTGAACACTTACAGTGATGCAGAACACAACACATCAACATAAACACAATACTAGAATTTTCTTGCAATGAAACTTGATGTGTGAAAAATTTTGTAAAAATGATTTCTTGCTTGCACAAAATAATGGCACTATTGTCTGTGGAAATAAGACAAATTAGACACTGGCTAAATGAAAAGAACATGAACACAAGAATGTTCAACACACAGGGAACAAAACAAGAATACACAAATGCTGGGAGGAAAAAAAAATATAACAGACAACACTGAGTTGTGATGCAGAATAAAGCTGATAAATTACTGAAATACTTCACTGGAATACTGAGAACACAAGGTGATTCTGAAGTGTAAACACAAGTTCTATACTGCTCATATTTTGCACACACAACAAAGGAAAAACACTAAGGTACTTACTTCAAGTGTATAAAAAGACACACAACACAACAGACATAAGATAAAGCACGAAAAATTAACACTGAATTAAGGAGACTAAAAGATTATTGCAAACAAACACTGAGTCTGATCAAGAGTCACTGAATGTCACTAAGAGAAAAATCACTGGAAACACAAAAGAAATGTCTCAACACTCGCAAATGTCTCTATGAAAAAAAAATATTATCGCTGTAACGACTTGGTGTAGAATGAGGTAGATGGTAGTGGAGAGTAGAGGATTGTTTATGTCGTCTTGCTGCTGTCCTCTGCACATGTGATCGTAGAATTGCGCTTACATCGACGATGAACTCACACAGGAGGCTTTTAACGGTGGCGCCACTGTCGAAGACACACTCTAGCTCTTGACCCCCTATGTGGTCCTTAAAATATGGTACTAGTACCCGTAATAAGAGTACAATAACACAGTGGTAGTGGTTTGGTGAGTGGGCTGAGCAGGGCTGAGTCCGGTGTAGAGTGAATGGGCTGAAACAGGGCTAAGACCGGCAATGGTGAGACACATGTGGTCGTGGGTGGTTGGGTCTATGGGTTGAACGGCATAAGCCCCACTGAGGACAGCCACACTGCCGCGAAGATAATTCTAAGCTGACTGGCTTAAAAACAACCCACAAAATACCACAACACCACAAGGATGAAAAAGAGCACTCAGAATTGCTTGGAGCTTGAATCACAAGCGATGAAGACTACTCACGTGGCTTGCTTGAATACTGGGGTAAGACACCTGGGTTAGTTGCTAGCTGGCTTATCTTAACCCTTCACACAGAATAGCTTGATAACTTCACATGATGAGCACAGCAGAGGTGGAAGCTGGCTTGGCAGGCAAAAGAACTGGATGAAGTAGACTAGGCTGGACTGGACTCCCCCACCACAGACTGGAAACTGACTTATTTTGCAAACTCGGGTCAACCCCTCGGGAGTGATGCAAATAAGCAGAAAAACACTAATACAAAGAGACTGACCAGTGGATGGTGTAGAAGCTGGTAGGAGGTTGGGCGAGTAGCTGGCTGGGGTTAACCTTCTCGGTAGGCCTAGTCACAAGATGGCCGGCTCGGCCGAAATTTATCTCCAGAAATCGCTGTAATCGTCAGAATTACAGGCCCTCCGTTGCCACCATTTATCATAGGGGTTCTTAATGGAGATATCGAGGGTTGAAGGTAGACACAGACTGTGATGATGAACGTGGAGCCCAGCCTCTGTCTATCTACGCCTGTCGAGGCCTACACGCCGTCTGAGACCGGGGCAGAGGTACGAACGTGCACATGGGCATCCCGTGACGTCACACAAAGTCACAGGCATAAAAGGGATCTCCTATCTAAAGCACATGGATGATACTATGATATGCTATACAACACAGGGATCAGCAACCATGCTGACACACACACGCACACACACACACAAAAAAAAAACACACACACAGATGAATCACAGGGATGTTAGGAAGTATTTCTTCAGCCACACAGTAGTCAGGAAGTGGAATAGTTTGAAAAGAGATGTAGTGGAGGCAGGATCCATACATAGCTTTAAGCAGAGGTACGATAAAGCTCATGGTTCAGGGACAGTGACCTAGTGGCGACCAGTGAAGAGGCGGGACCAGGAGCTTGGACTCGACCACTACAACCTCAACTAGGTGAGAACTAGGTGAGTACACACTCACACACACACACATACACACACACACACACACACATACACACACACACAAACATGGAAGACGGTAAATGTAGTCCCCATTTTTAAGAAATGAGACAGACACGGGGCACTAAACTACAGATCAGTGTCACTGACGTTTATAGTGTGTAAAGTCATGGAGAAGATTATCAGGAGGAGAGTGGTGGAACACCTGGAACGGAACAAAAGTATAAATGACAACCAGCACGGTTTCATGGAAGGCAAATCCTGTGTCACAAACCTTCTGGAGTTTTATGATAAAGTAACAGAGGTAATAGACGAGAGAGAGGGGTGGGTTGATTGCATCTTCTTGGACTGCAAGAAGGCCTCAGACACAGTTCCTTACAAGAGATTAGTGCACAAAATAGAGGATCAGGCGCGTATAACGGGAAGGGCACTTCAGTGGATCAGAGAATACCTGACAAGGGGGCAACAACGAGTCATGGTACGTGATGAGATATCACAGTGGGCACCTGTGACGAGCGGGGTCCCACAGGGGTCGGTCCTAGGACCAGTGCTATTTTTGGTATACGTGAATGACATGATGGAAGGGATAGACTCAGAGGTGTCCCTATTCGCAAGTGATGTGAAATTAATGAGGAGAATTAAATCAGATGAGGGTCAGGCAGGGCTTCAAAGAGACCTGGACAGGCTGGACACGTGGTCCAGCAACTGGCTTCTCGAATTCAGCCCTGCCAAATGCAGTCATGAAGATGGGAGAAGGGCAAAGAGTATAGGCTAGGTGGCCAACGGCTTCGATCCTCGCTCAAGGAGAAAGATCTTGGCGTGAGTATAACACCGAGCATGTCTCCGGAAGCACACATCAACCAGATAACTTCTGCAGCATATGGGCGCCTGGCAAACCTGAGGTTAGCATTCCGATACCTAAGTAAGGAATCTTTCAAGACACTGTACACCGTATACGTCAGGCCCATACAGGTGTATGCAGCACCTGTTTGGAACCCGCAGCGGGTCAAACACGTTAAGAAATTAGAGAAAGTGCAAAGGTTTGCGACAAAGTTAGTTCCAGAGCTAAGAGGAATGTTCTATGAAGAAAGGTTAAGGGAAATCGGACTGACGACAATGGAGGACAGGAGGGATAGGGGAGACATGATAACGACATACAAAATACTGCGTGGAATAGACAAGGTGGACAGAGACAAGATGTTCCAAAGAGGGGACACAGAAACAAGGGGTCTCTCTTGTAAGTTGAAAACTCAGATGAGCCACAGGGATGTTAGGAAGTATTGCTTCAGTCATACAGTGGTCAGGAAGTGGAATAGTCTGGCAAGTGATGTAGTGGAGTCAGGAACCATACATAGCTTTAAGACGAGGTATGATAAATCTCAAGGAGCAGGGAGAGAGAGGAGCTAGTAGCGAACAGTGAAGAGGCAGGGCCAGGATCTGAGTTTCGACTCCTGCAACCACAATTAGGTGAGTATAATGAGGTGAGTACACACACACACACACACACACACACACACACACACACACACACACACACGTACACACACAAACACACACACACACACACACACACACACACACACACACACAGACATACTCACACACACACGCACACACACACACACACCCACACACACTCAGGAGCTAGGACTCGACCCCTGCAACCACAAATAGGTGAGTACAAATAGGTGAGTACACACACACACACACACACACACACTCACACACACACACACACACATGTGGATTTAAGCTTCTAATACACAGTAGAGCTACAAGTGGAGGGAGAAGCAGGAAGGCCAGGACGAATGATGCCAAACTACAAGAAAGGGGACTACACAAGAATGAGGAACTTCCTGAACGGGGTTCAGTGGGACAGAGAACTGGCAGGGAAGCCAGTTAATGAGATGATGGAATATGTAGCAACAAAATGCAAGGAGGATGAGGAGAGGTTTGTACCCAAGGGTAACAGGAATAATGAAAAAGCCAGGATGAGCCCATGGTTTACCCAAAGGTGCAGGGAGGCAA
>NC_091302.1:33293300-33335800 GCF_038502225.1 Cherax quadricarinatus | reverse complement strand
AAATTAATTACTGGAATATTGTTAGTGTCTTCCTGTGTAAAAACTGAGAGAAAATAATTATTTAAAATCGAGCACATTTCATTCTCTTTGTCAGTAAGGTGCCCATAGTTATTTTTAAGGGGACCTATCTTATCTCTAACTTTTCTTCTATAGACCTGGAAAAAACTTTTTGGGTTAGTTTTAGAATCCCTAGCAACTTTAATTTCATAGTCCATTTTAGCTTTTCTTATCCCCTTTTTAATGTCCCTCTTAATGTCAATATACTGATTCATAAGATGACCCTCACCTCTTTTGATACGCCTATAAATTCCTTTCTTATGCCCTAATAGATATTTGAGCCTATTATTCATCCATTTTGGGTCATTTCTATTTGATCTAATTTCTTTATATGGGATAAACGTTCTTTGTGCAGCATGTATAGTGTTCAGAAAACTGTCATATTGATAGCTCTCTTCGTTACCCCAGTCAACAGATGATAAGTGTTCTCTAAGCCCATCGTAATCTGCTAAGCGAAAATCTGGAACTGTTACTGAGTTATCGCTACTATCGTACTTCCATTCAATGCTAAATGTAATTGATTTGTGGTCGCTAGCACCCAGTTCCTCTGAAATTTCTAAATTATTAACAAGGGATTCATTGTTTGCCATAACTAAGTCAAGCAGGTTATTTCCCCTTGTAGGTTCTGTCACAAACTGCTTCAAAAAACAATCCTGAACTACTTCTAAGAAGTCGTATGATTCTAAATTCCCAGTCAAGAAATTCCAATCAATATGACTAAAGTTAAAGTCTCCTAGAATTACTACATTATCGTGCCTTGTGGCCTTAACAATTTCCTCCCATAGTAGTCTCCCTTGGTCCCTATCTAAGTTTGGGGGACGGTATATCACTCCTAAAATCAGTTTTTCATGCCCCTCTGAAGATTCTATCCAAACAGACTCTGTATGTGTTACTTCAGACTTAATACCAGTTTTTATGCAACAGTTCAAGCGATCTCGGACATACAATGCCACCCCACCCCTCTTCCCGATACTTCTATCTACTTGGAACAATTTAAAGCCCTGAATATGACATTCCGTAGGCATGTCCCGACTTTTTGAATTAAACCACGTCTCAGTTAAGGCAAATACATCAATGTTACCTGCACTAGCAACTAATCTCAACTTGTCCATCTTATTCCTAGCACTACGGCAATTAGCATAATAAACATTGAAAGACTCTCCTTTCTCTTTACCCTTCCTGCTCATTTCTGTTTTTCTACTAAACCTATTACTGTCCTTATCACCCAAAGTCCCTGGCTTTTCAATATCTACCTCGTTCTGCTTATTACTAGTTCCCCTAGAACTCGTAATATTACTACACTGGGACTTCACTGTTTTCCTGCCAAAACCCATACCACTAACTATTCCTAGTTTAAAGTCCTAACTGCTCCCTCCACTGCAGTTGCCAGCGCTACCACCCCAGACCTAGATAAGTGAACCCCATCCCTGGCATACATGTCATTTCTGCCATAGAAGAGGTCCCAGTTGTCAATGAATGTTACTGCATTTTCCTTACAGTATTTGTCCAGCCAGCAATTGACACCAATTGCCCTGGACAACCATTCATTTCCAACTCCTCTCCTTGGCAAAATACCACATATGACAGGGTTCCCACCCTTACTCCTAATTATTTCTATTGCTCACCTATACCTGCTAATCAGGTCTTCACTCCTACGTCTGCCAACATCGTTGCCTCCAGCACTGAGACAGATAATAGGATTGCTCCCATTACCTCTCATGATGTCATCCAGACGGCTAACAATATCCTCTATCCCAGCCCCAGGAAAGCAAACTCTCTGTCTCCTACTCCTGTCCTTCAAGCAGAACGCCCTATCCATATACCTAACTTGGCTATCCCCAACAACAACAATATTCTTACCTTCCTTAATGTCTTTCGTCGTGACGTTCCCAGTAGTCGACTCACATTCGTCGGGTAGCACTGAGAATGTATTAGATGTTTCCACAACAGTTTCCACGGCAGTCTCTTTCTTCTTCATCGTTTCTACCTTTCCATTCGTCCTCTTGATCGTCAACTTCGTTCCCTGCTGTCCAGCCACTGACCAGTTTCCCTTCTTGACCTGAGGACTCAAAACAGGAGGACTACTACGAATCTTCTTGTTTTCCTCGATCAGTCGCCGAATCTTCATCTTCGCCATCCTCAATTCTTCCTTAAGCTGTTGGTAAAGTTGCTCGATGGAGGGCATCTTGCTTTAATTCGTAGAGAGCACGCAAACAGGTCTTCACAGAGCTAAGTACACGTCAACACTGCGCAAAAGCCAACTCAATCAGGAGCTACTGCGCAGCACGTCCGCACGGCCCAATAGCGATGTGAACAACTAACACTAGCAACTCTTCACTAACAACTCTTCACTAACAACTCATCACTAACAACTAACACTAGCAACTCTTCACTAACAACTCTTCACAAACAACTATTTACTAACAACTAACACTAACAACTCTTCACTAACAACTAACACTAGCAACTCTTCACTAACAACTCTTCACTAACAACTCTTCACTAACAACTATTTACTAACAACTAACACTAGCAACTCTTCACTAACAACTCTTCATTAACAACTCTTCGCTAACAACTATTTACTAGCAACTAACACTAACAACTCTTCACTAACAACTATTTACTTACAACTAACACTAACAACTCTTCACTAACAACTCTTTACTAACAACTAACACTAACAACTCTTCACTAACAACTCTTCACTAACAACTAACACTAGCAACTCTTCACTAACAACTCTTCACTAACAACTAACACTAACAACTCTTCACTAACAACTATTCACTAACAATTCTTCACTAACAACTCTTCACTAACAACTATTTACTAACAACTAACACTAGCAACTCTTCACTAACAACTCTTCACTAACAACTATTTACTAACAACTCATCACTAACAACTATTTACTAACAACTAACACTAAAAACTATTTACTAACAACTAACACTAACAACTCTTCACTAACAACTCTTCACTAACAACTAACACTAACAGCTCTTCACTGACAACTCTTCACTAACAACTAACACTAACAACTCTTCACTAACAACTCTTCACTAACAACTCTTCACTAACAACTAACACTAACAGCTCTTCACTAACAACTCTTCACTAACAACTAACACTAACAACTCTACACTAACAACTCTTCACTAACAACTAACACTAACAGCTCTTCACTAACAACTCTTCACTAACAACTAACACTAACAACTCTTCACTAACAACTCTTCACTAACAACTCTTCACTAACAACTAACACTAACAACTCTTCACTAACAACTCTTCACTAACAACTATTTACTAACAACTAACACTAACAGCTCTTCACTAACAACTCTTCACTAACAACTAACACTAACAACTCTTCACTAACAACTCTTCACTAACAACTCTTCACTAACAACTAACACTAACAGCTCTTCACTAACAACTCTTCACTAACAACTAACACTAGCAACTCTTCACTAACAACTCTTCACTAACAACTATTTACTAACAACTAACACTAACAACTCTTCACTAACAACTATTTACTAACAACTAACACTAACAGCTCTTCACTAACAACTCTTCACTAACAACTAACACTAAAAACTCTTCACTAACAACTATTTACTAGCAACTAACACTAACAACTCTTCACTAACAACTCTTCACTAACAACTCTTCACTAACAACTATTTACTAACAACTAACACTAGCAACTCTTCACTAACAACTCTTCACTAAAAACTCTTCACTAACAACTATTTACTAACAACTAACACTAACAACTCTTCACTAACAACTATTTACTAACAACTAACACTAACAACTCTTCACTAACAACTAACACTAGCAACTCTTCACTAACAACTATTTACTAGCAACTAACACTAACAACTCTTCACTAACAACTATTTACTTACAACTAACACTAACAACTCTTCACTAACAACTCTTTACTAACAACTAACACTAACAACTCTTCACTAACAACTCTTCACTAACAACTAACACTAGCAACTCTTCACTAACAACTCTTCACTAACAACTAACACTAACAACTCTTCACTAACAACTATTCACTAACAATTCTTCACTAACAACTCTTCACTAACAACTATTTACTAACAACTAACACTAGCAACTCTTCACTAACAACTCTTCACTAACAACTATTTACTAACAACTCATCACTAACAACTATTTACTAACAACTAACACTAAAAACTATTTACTAACAACTAACACTAACAACTCTTCACTAACAACTCTTCACTAACAACTAACACTAACAGCTCTTCACTGACAACTCTTCACTAACAACTAACACTAACAACTCTTCACTAACAACTCTTCACTAACAACTCTTCACTAACAACTAACACTAACAGCTCTTCACTAACAACTCTTCACTAACAACTAACACTAACAACTCTACACTAACAACTCTTCACTAACAACTAACACTAACAGCTCTTCACTAACAACTCTTCACTAACAACTAACACTAACAACTCTTCACTAACAACTCTTCACTAACAACTAACACTAACAACTCTTCACTAACAACTCTTCACTAACAACTTTTTACTAACAACTAACACTAAAAACTCTTCACTAACAACTCTTTACTCACAACTAACACTAACAACTCTTCACTAACAACTCTTCACTAACAACTCTTCACTAACAACTCTTCACTAACAACTAACACTAACAGCTCTTCACTAACAACTCTTCACTAACAACTAACACTAGCAACTCTTCACTAACAACTCTTCACTAACAACTATTTACTAACAACTAACACTAACAACTCTTCACTAACAACTATTTACTAACAACTAACACTAACAGCTCTTCACTAACAACTCTTCACTAACAACTAACACTAAAAACTCTTCACTAACAACTCTTCACTAACAACTATTTACTAGCAACTAACACTAACAACTCTTCACTAACAACTCTTCACTAACAACTCTTCACTAACAACTATTTACTAACAACTAACACTAGCAACTCTTCACTAACAACTCTTCACTAAAAACTCTTCACTAACAACTATTTACTAACAACTAACACTAACAACTCTTCACTAACAACTATTTACTAACAACTAACACTAACAACTCTTCACTAACAACTAACACTAGCAACTCTTCACTAACAACTATTTACTAACAACTAACACTAACAACTCTTCACTAACAACTAACACTAACAACTCTTCACTAACAACTCTTCACTAACAACTATTTACTAAAAACTAACACTAACAACTCTTCACTAACAACTATTTACTAACAACTAACACTAACAACTCCTCACTAACAACTCTTCACTAACAATTCTTCACTAACAACTATTTACTAACAACTAACACTAACAACTCTTCACTAACAACTCTTCACTAACAACTCTTCACTAACAACTATTTACTAAAAACTAACACTAACAACTCTTCACTAACAACTATTTACTAACAACTAACACTAACAACTCTTCACTAACAACTCTTCACTAACAACTATTTACTAACAACTAACACTAACAACTCTTCACTAACAACTATTTACTAACAACTAACACTAACAACTCTTCACTAACAACTATTTACTAACAACTAACACTAACAACTCTTCACTAACAACTATTTACTAACAACTAACACTAACAACTCTTCACTAACAGCTGTTTACTAACAACTAACACTAACAACTCTTCACTAACAACTCTTCACTAACAACTCTTCTCTAACAACTCTTCACTAACAACTATTTACTAACAACTAACACTAACAACTCTTCACTAACAACTATTTACTAACAACTAACACTGACAACTCTTCACTAACAGCTATTTACTAACAACTAACACTAACAACTAACGCTAACAACTCTTCACTAACAACTCTTCACTAACAACTCTTCACTAACAACTCTTCACTAACAACTTTTTACTAACAACTAACACTAACAACTCTTCACTAACAACTATTTACTAACAACTAACACTAACAACTCTTCACTAACAACTATTTACTAAAAACTAACACTAACAACTCTTCACTAACAACTAACACTAACAACTAACACTAACAACTCTTCACTAACAACTCTTCACTAACAACTATTTACTAAAAACTAACACTAACAACTCTTCACTAACAACTAACACTAACAACTAACGCTAACAACTCTTCACTAACAACTCTTCACTAACAACTCTTCACTAACAACTCTTCACTAACAACTCTTCACTAACAACTCTTCACTAACAACTCTTCACTAACAACTAACACTAACAACTAACACTAACAACTCTTCACTAACAACTCTTCACTAACAACTATTTACTAACAACTAACACTAACAACTAACGCTAACAACTCTTCACTAACAACTCTTCACTAACAACTCTTCACTAACAACTCTTCACTAACAACTCTTCACTAACAACTAACACTAACAACTAACACTAACAACTCTTCACTAACAACTCTTCACTAACAACTCTTCACTAACAACTCTTCACTAACAACTAACACTAACAACTAACACTAACAACTCTTCACTAACAACTCTTCACTAACAACTATTTACTAACAACTAACACTAACAACTATCCACTAACAACTACAACAATATCTTTATTTACTACAAGTACCAGTACAAGGTATACAGTACTAGCTGACATCAATGACATGTTACTATATAGAAAGTCCCTTGTTATGCTGAGTATTTCGGGTAAATTAGGTCAGTTTTGTCCCAGGATGCGACCCACACCAGTCCACTAACACCCAGGTACCCATTTCACTGATTGGTGAACAAAGACAACAGGTGTAAAGACACACGTCCAATGTTTCTACCCTGGCTGGGAATCGAACCCAGAACCTCGCCATGTGAAGCGAGAGCTTTACCAACCAGTCCACCAGAGCCCTATCACTAACAACTCTCCTCCAAAAATCCCAGACAAACTGGCGTGTAAAAAAAAAAACAAGAGAATCTTAAAGCCAAAAATCAAAATTCCCAGCCTCGACTAGGAAAAAAAATACGAGCATCTTCGCGCCAGAATTCAAATTTTGCGGGAAAGCTTAGCGAATAAAATGGAGTCTTCCTTCATTTAGTGAGCGCTCAACCCTCAATCCAATAAGCCATTACCCACGTTTCAGTCATGGCGGCCCTACTGAGTCGGGCCCAAAACCCACAGTTGCCTCAATAAGACATTTTTTCCCCCGTCTGAAAGATGATGCCAAACCTCGTTTTTTATCCTCTTGTGGGATGTTTAGAGTTCTCAGTGCCTGGGAGAGTCCGCTGCGTGTGAGGCCAGGGTGGGAGGGGCCGCTGCGTGTGAGGCCAGGGTGGGAGAGGCCGTTGTCTGGGAGGCCAGGAGGGGAGAAGCCACTGTCTGGGAGGCCAGGGTGGGAGAGTCCGCTGTGTGTGAGGCCAGGGTAGGAGAGTACGCTTTGTGTGAGGCCAGGGTGGGAGAGGCCGCTTTCTGGGAGGCCAGAGTGAGAGAGGCTGCTTTCTGGGAGGCCAAGGTGGGAGAATTCGCTGTGTGTGAGGCCAGGGTAGAAGAGTCCTCTGTGTGTGAGGCCAGGGGAGGAGAGTCCGCTGTGCGTGAGGCCAGGGTGGGAGAGGCTGCTGTCTGGGAGGCCAAAGTGAGAGAGGCCGCTTTCTGGGAGGCCAGGTTGGGAGAGTTCTCTGTGTGTGAGGGCAGGGTAGGGGAATCCTCTGTATGTGAGGCCAGGGTAGGAGAGTACGCTGTGTGTTAGGCCAGGGTAGGAGAGTCCTCTGTGTGTGAGGCCAGGGTAGGAGAGTACGCTGTGTGTGAGGCCAGGGTAGGTGAGTCCTCTGTGTGTGAGGCCAGGATAGGAGAGTCCTCTGTGTGTGAGGCCAGGGTAGGAGAGTACGTTGTGAGGCCAGGGTAGGAGAGTCCTCTGTGTGTGAGGCCAGGGTAGGAGAGTCCTCTGTGTGTGAGGCAAGGGTAGGAGAGTACGCTGTGTGTGAGGCCAGGGTAGGAGAGTCCGCTGTGCGTGAGGCCAGGGTGGGAGAGGCCGCTGTCTGGAAGGTCAGAGTGAGAGAGGCCGCTTTCTGGGAGGCCAGGGTGGGAGAGTCCTCTGTGTGTGAGGCCAGGGTATCGGAGTCCTCTGTGTGTGAGGCCAGGGTAGGAGAGTCCTCTGTGTGTGAGGCCAGGGTAGGAGAGTACGCTGTGTGTGAGGCCAGGGTAGGAGAGTCCTCTGTGTGTGAGGCCAGGATAGGAGAGTCCTCTGTGTGTGAGGCCAGGGTAGGAGAGTACGTTGTGAGGCCAGGGTAGGAGAGTCCTCTGTGTGTGAGGCCAGGGTAGGAGAGTCCTCTGTGTGTGAGGCCAGGGTAGGAGAGTTCGCTGTGTGTGAGGCCAGGATAGGAGAGTCCTCTGTGTGTGAGGCCAGGGTAGGAGAGTACGTTGTGAGGCCAGGGTAGGAGAGTCCTCTGTGTGTGAGGCCAGGATAGGAGAGTCCTCTGTGTGTGAGGCCAGGGTAGGAGAGTACGTTGTGAGGCCAGGGTAGGAGAGTCCTCTGTGTGTGAGGCCAGGGTAGGAGAGTCCTCTGTGTGTGAGGCCAGGGTAGGAGAGTACGCTGTGTATGAGGCCAGGGTAGGAGAGTCCGCTGTGAGGCCAGCGTAGGAGAGTCCGCTGTGTGTTAGGCCAGGGTAGGAGAGTACGCTGTGTGAGGCCAGGGTAGGAGAGTCCTCCGTGTGTGAGGCCAGGGTAGGAGAGCCCTCTGTGTGTGAGGCCAGGGTAGGAGAGTCCGCTGTGTGTGAGGCCAGGGTAGGAGAGTCCGCTGTGTGTGAGGCCAGGGTAGGAGAGTCCGCTGTGAGGCCAGCGTAGGAGAGTCCGCTGTGTGTGAGGCCAGGGTAGGAGAGTACGCTGTGTGAGGCCAGGGTAGGAGAGTCCTCCGTGTGTGAGGCCAGGGTAGGAGAGTCCGCTGTGTGTGAGGCCAGGGTAGGAGAGTCCGCTGTGTGTGAGGCCAGGGTAGGAGAGTCCGCTGTGTGTGAGGCCAGGGTAGGAGAGTCCGCTGTGTGTGAGGCCAGGGTAGGAGAGTCCGTTGTGTGTGAGGCCAGGGTAGGAGAGTCCGCTGTGAGGCCAGCGTAGGAGAGTCCGCTGTGTGTGAGGCCAGGGTAGGAGAGTACGCTGTGTGAGGCCAGGGTAGGAGAGTCCTCCGTGTGTGAGGCCAGGGTAGGAGAGTACGCTGTGTGTGAGGCCAGGGTAGGAGAGTCCGCTGTGTGTGAGGCCAGGGTAGGAGAGTCCGTTGTGTGTGAGGCCAGGGTAGGAGAGTCCGCTGTGTGTGAGGCCAGCGTAGGAGAGTCCGTTGTGTGTGAAGCCATGGTAGGAGAGTCCGCTGTGTGAGAGGCCAGGGTAGCAGAGTCCGCTGTGTGTGAGGCCAGGGTATGAGAGTTCGCTGTGTGTGAGGACAGGGTAGGAGAGTCCGCTGTGTGTGAGGTCAGGGTAGGAGAGTCCGCTGTGTGTAAGGCCAGGGTAGGAGAATCCGCTGTGTGTGAGGCCAGGGTAGGAGAGTCCACCGTGTGTGAGGCCAAGGTAGGAGAGTCCGCTGTGTGTGAGGCCAGCTTAGGAGAGTCCGCTGTGTGTGAGGCCAGGGTAGGAGAGTCCGCTGTGTGTGAGGTCAGGGTAGGAGAGTCCGTTGTGTGTAAGGCCAGGGTAGGAGAGTACGCTGTATGTGAGGCCAGGGTAGGTGAGTCCTCTGTGTGTGAGGTCAGGGTAGGAGAGTCCTCTGTGTGTGAGGCTGGGGTAGGAGAGTTCGCTGTGTGTGAGGACAGGGCAGGAGAGTCCGCTGTGTGTGGGGCCAGGGTAGGAGAGTCCGTTGTGTATGAGGCCAGGGTAGGAGAGTCCGCTGTGTGTGAAGCCAGGGTAGGAGAGTCCGCTGTGTGTGAGGCCAGGGTAGGAGAGACCGCTGTGTGTGAGGCCAGGGAAGGAGAGTCCGCTGTGTGTGAGGCCAGGGTAGGAGAGTCCGCTGTGTGTGAGGCCAGGGTAGGAGAGTACGCTGTGTGTGAGGCCAGGGTAGGAGGGTCCGCTGTTTGTGAGGCCAGGGTAGGAGAGTCCGCTGTGTGTGAGGCCAGGGTAGGAGAGTCCGCTGTGTGTGAGGCCAGGGTAGGAGAGTACGCTGTGTGTGAGGCCAGGGTAGGAGAGTACGCTGTGTGTGAGGCCAGGGTAGGAGAATCCGCTGTGTGTAAGGTCAGGGTAGGAGAGTACCCTATGTGTGAGGCCAGGGTAGGAGAGTACGCTGTGTGTGAGGCCAGGGTAGGAGAGTACGCTGTGTGTGAGGCCAGGGTAGGAGAGTACGCTGTGTGTGAGACCAGGGTAGGAGAGTACGCTGTGAGTGAGGCCTGGGTAGGAGAGTACGCTCTGTGTGAGGCCAGGGTAGGAGAGTTCGCTGTGTGTGAGGCCAGGGTAGGAGAGTTCGCTGTGTGTGAGGCCAGGGAAGGAGAGTACCCTGTGTGTGAGGCCAGGGTAGTAGAGTCCGCTGTGTGTGAGGCCAGGGTAGGAGAGTCCGCTGTGTGTGAGGCCAGGGTAGGAGAGTACCCTGTGTGTGAGGCCAGGGTAGGAGAGTACCCTGTGTGTGAGGCCAGGGCAGGAGAGTACGCTGTGTGTGAGGCCAGGGTAGGAGAGTCCGCTGTATATGAGGCCAGGGTAGGAGAGTACGCTGTGTGTGAGGCCAGGGTAGGAGAGTACCCTGTGTGTGAGGCCAGGGCAGGAGAGTACGCTGTGTGTGAGGCCAGGGTAGGAGAGTCCGCTGTGTGTATGGTCAGGGTAGGAGAGTACCCTGCGTGTGAGGTCAAGGTAGGAGAGTACGCTGTGTGTGAGGCCAGGGTTGGAGAGTTCGCTGTATGTGAGGCCAGGGTAGGAGAGTCCGCTGTATGTGAGGCCAGGGTAGGAGAGTTCGCTGTGTGTGAGGCCAAGGAAGGAGAGTACCCTGTGTGTGAGGCCAGGGTAGGAGAGTGAACATTAAAATGGTATAAAGTACCGACAGGTTGTTAGGTAAGACACATATGCAACAGTTAGGTATCTTTATTGTGAAACGTTTCGCCTACACAGTAGGCTTCTTCAGTCAAGTACAGAAAAGTTGATAGAAGCAGAAGATACTTGAAGACGATGTAATCAGTCCATCACCCTTAAAGTTTTGAGGTGGTCAGTCCCTCAGTCTGGAGAAGAGCATTGTTCCATAGTATGAAACAATATGGAGAAGAAGTGACAGGATGGAGCTTTTTATAGCGCCAAGGGGTGAGACGTAGGCCACTAGGAGAGGTAAGAACTCAGATGTTGAGAAGTCAGGTCCCTCTCAAATCCAGCCCCTCTCACTAGTGGAAGTTGTCGAAGTTGATTGCAGGTCTGTACCAAGATACCCTTGTGTTGCAGTGTCTGACAGATTGAACATTAAAATGGTATAAAGTACCGACAGGTTGTTAGGTAAGACACATATGCAACAGTTAGGTATCTTTATTGTGAAACGTTTCGCCTACACAGTAGGCTTCTTCAGTCAAGTACAGAAAAGTTGATAGAAGCAGAAGATACTTGAAGACGATGTAATCAGTCCATCACCCTTAAAGTTTTGAGGTGGTCAGTCCCTCAGTCTGGAGAAGAGCATTGTTCCATAGTATGAAACAATATGGAGAAGAAGTGACAGGATGGAGCTAGGGTAGGAGAGTCCGCTGTGTGTGAGGCCAGGGTAGGAGAGAACGCTGTGTGTGAGGCCAGGGTAGGAGAGTCCGCTGTGTGTGAGGCCAGGGTAGGAGAGTCTGCTGTGTGTGAGGCCAGGGTAGGAGAGTACCCTGTGTGTGAGGCTAGGGCAGGAGAGTACGCTGTGTGTGAGGCCAGGGTAGGAGAGTCCGCTGTGTGTAAGGTCAGTGTAGGAGAGTACCCTGTGTGTGAGGTCAAGGTAGGAGAGTACGCTGTGTGTGAGGCCAGGGTAGGAGAGTCCGCTGTGTGTGAGGCCAGGGTAGGAGAGTCCGCTGTGTGTGAGGCCAGGGTAGGAGAGTTCGCTGTATGTGAGGCCAGGGTAGGAGAGTACGCTGTGTGTGAGGCCAGGGTAGGAGAGTCCGCTGTGTGAGGCCAGGGTAGGAGAGTCCGCTGTATGTGAGGCCAGGGTAGGAGAGTTCGCTGTGTGTGAGGCCAGGGAAGGAGAGTACCCTGTGTGTGAGGCCAGGGTAGGAGAGTCCTCTGTGTGTGAGGCCAGGGTAGGAGAGTACCCTGTGTGTGAGGCTAGGGCAGGAGAGTACGCTGTGTGTGAGGCCAGGGTAGGAGAGTCCGCTGTGTGTAAGGTCAGGGTAGGAGAGTACCCTGTGTGTGAGGTCAAGGTAGGAGAGTACGCTATGTGTGAGGCCGGGGTAGGAGAGTCCGCTGTGTGTGAGGCCTGGCTAGGAGAGTCAGCTGTGTGTGAGGCCAGGGTAGGAGAGTTCGCTGTATGTGAGGCCAGGATAAGAGAGTACGCTGTGTGTGAGGCCAGGGTAGGAGAGTCCGCTGTGTGAGGCCAGGGTAGGAGAGTCCGCTGTATGTGAGGCCAGGGTAGGACAGTACGTTGTGTGAGAGGCCAGGGTAGGAGAGTCCGCTGTGTGTGAGGCCAGGGTAGGAGAGTCCGCTGCGTGTGAGGCCAGGGTAGGAGAGTACGCTGCGTGTGAGGCCAGGCTGGTACAGAACACAGTCTGAGAGGTAAGGGTAGTACAGACAAGTCTTTGAGGCCACGGAAACTAATTTCAGGAATGGTCTGTATAACGTTGATCAGAGAGCAGCAGTAGCAGCGCTTGCCAATTGTTCGGAGAAACTTTATCTAGTAAGGGTTGACCAGAGTGGAATATGTGAAGTCGATCGGACTAGGCATTCTAAAGTTAATAAAATAAAATCTTGGAGTAAGTTAGTGGAAGATTAGAACACTGTAGGTACGCAGATAACAAGCACATAGGAGAGAGAGAGAGGGGGGGGGGAGGGAGAAGAGCTTACGACGACGTTTCGGTTTAAGTTGAACCGAAACGTGGTCATGAGTTACTCTCTCCTATGTGCGGGTTATTTGTGTATTGTTCCAGTCACTGTATTGTTTCAGTCACAGTATTGTTCCAGTCACAGTATTGTTCCATTCACAGTATTGTTCCAGTCACGGTATTGTTTCAGTCACAGTATTGTTCCAGTCACGGTATTGTTTCAGTCACAGTATTGTTTCAGTCACAGTATTGTTCCAGTCACAGTATTGCTCCAGTCACAGTATTGTTCCAGTCACGGTATTGTTTCAGTCACAGTATTGTTCCAGTCACTGCATTGTTTCAGTCACAGTATTGTTCCAGTCACAGTACTGTTCCAATCACGGTATTGTTCCAGTCACGGTATTGTTTCAGTCACAGTATTGTTCCAGTCACGGTATTGTTTCAGTCACAGTATTGTTTCAGTCATGGTATTGTTTCAGTCACAGTATTGTTTCAGTCACAGTATTGTTCCAGTCACGGTATTGTTTCAGTCACAGTATTGTTTCAGTCACAGTATTGTTCCAGTCACGGTATTGTTTCAGTCACAGTATTGTTTCGGTCATGGTATTGTTTCAGTCACAGTATTGTTTCAGTCATGGTATTGTTTCAGTCACAGTATTGTTTCAGTCACAGTATTGTTCCAGTCACGGTATTGTTTCAGTCACAGTATTGTTTCAGTCATGGTATTGTTTCAGTCACAGTATTGTTTCAGTCACAGTATTGTTCCAGTCACGGCATTGTTCCAGTCACGGTATTGTTTCAGTCACAGTATTGTTCCAGTCACGGTATTGTTTCAGTCACAGTATTGTTTCAGTCACAGTAATGTTCCAGTCACGGTATTGTTCCAGTCACGGTATTGTTCCAGTCATGGTATTGTTTCAGTCACAGTACTGTTCCAGTCACGGTATTGTTTCAGTCACAGTATTGTTTCAGTCACAGTATTGTTCCAGTCACGGTATTGTTCCAGTCACGGTATTGTTTCAGTCACAGTATTGTTCCAGTCACGGTATTGTTTCAGTCACAGTATTGTTCCAGTCACAGTATTGTTCCAGTCACAGTATTGTTTCAGTCACAGTATTGTTCCAGTCACGGTATTGTTTCAGTCACAGTATTGTTTCAGTCATGGTATTGTTTCAGTCACAGTATTGTTTCAGTCACAGTATTGTTCCAGTCACGGTATTGTTTCAGTCACAGTATTGTTTCAGTCACAGTATTGTTCCAGTCACGGTATTGTTTCAGTCACAGTATTGTTTCAGTCATGGTATTGTTTCAGTCAAAGTATTGTTTCAGTCATGGTATTGTTTCAGTCACAGTATTGTTTCGGTCACAGTATTGTTCCAGTCACGGTATTGTTTCAGTCACAGTATTGTTTCAGTCATGGTATTGTTTCAGTCACAGTATTGTTTCAGTCACAGTATTGTTCCAGTCACGGTATTGTTCCAGTCACGGTATTGTTTCAGTCACAGTATTGTTCCAGTCACGGTATTGTTTCAGTCACAGTATTGTTCCAGTCACAGTATTGTTCCAGTCACGGTATTGTTTCAGTCACAGTATTGTTCCAGTTACGGTATTGTTTCAGTCACAGTATTGTTTCAGTCATGGTATTGTTTCAGTCACGGTATTGTTTCAGTCACAGTATTGTTCCAGTCACGGTATTGTTTCAGTCACAGTATTGTTCCAGTCACAGTATTGTTTCAGTCACAGTAATGTTCCAGTCACGGCATTGTTCCAGTCACGGTATTGTTCCAGTCATGGTATTGTTTCAGTCACAGTACTGTTCCAGTCACGGTATTGTTTCAGTCACAGTACTGTTTCAGTCACAGTATTGTTTCAGTCACAGTATTGTTTCAGTCACAGTATTGTTCCAGTCACGGTATTGTTCCAGTCATGGTATTGTTTCAGTCACAGTATTGTTCCAGTCACGGTATTGTTCCAGTCACGGCATTGTTTCAGTCACAGTACTGTTCCAGTCACGGTATTGTTTCAGTCGCAGTATTGTTCCAGTCATGGTATTGTTTCAGTCACAGTATTGTTTCAGTCACAGTATTGTTTCAGTCACAGTATTGTTCCAGTCACGGTATTGTTCCAGTCACGGTATTGTTTCAGTCACAGTATTGTTCCAGTCACGGTATTGTTTCAGTCACAGTATTGTTTCAGTCATGGTATTGTTTCAGTCACAGTATTGTTTCAGTCACAGTATTGTTCCAGTCACGGTATTGTTTCAGTCACAGTATTGTTTCAGTCACAGTATTGTTCCAGTCACGGTATTGTTTCAGTCACAGTATTGCTCCAGTCACGGTATTGTTTCAGTCACAGTATTGTTTCAGTCACAGTATTGTTTCAGTCACAGTATTGTTTCAGTCACAGTATTGTTTCAGTCATGGTATTGTTTCAGTCACAGTATTGTTTCAGTCACAGTATTGTTCCAGTCACAGTATTGTTTCGGTCATGGTATTGTTTCAGTCACAGTATTGTTTCAGTCATGGTATTGTTTCAGTCACAGTATTGTTCCAGTCACGGTATTGTTTCAGTCACAGTATTGTTCCAGTCATGATATTGTTTCAGTCACGGTATTGTTTCAGTCACAGTACTGTTCCAGTCACGGTATTGTTTCAGTCACAGTATTGTTTCAGTCACAGTATTGTTCCAGTCATGGTATTGTTCCAGTCACAGTATTGTTTCAGTCACAGTACTGTTCCAGTCACGGTATTGTTCCAGTCACAGTATTGTTTCAGTCACAATATTGTTTCAGTCACAGTATTGTTTCAGTCACAGTATTGTTCCAGTCACGGTATTGTTTCAGTCACAGTATTGTTTCAGTCACAGTATTGTTTCAGTCACAGTACTGTTCCAGTCACGGTATTGTTTCAGTCACGGTATTGTTTCAGTCACAGTATTGTTCCAGTCATGGTATTGTTCCAGTCACGGTATTGTTCCAGTCACGGCATTGTTTCAGTCACAGTACTGTTCCAGTCATGGTATTGTTTCAGTCACAGTATTGTTTCAGTCACCGTATTGTTTCAGTCACAGTATTGTTCCAGTCACGGTATTGTTCCAGTCACGGTATTGTTTCAGTCACAGTATTGTTCCAGTCATGGTATTGTTTCAGTCACAGTATTGTTTCAGTCACAGTATTGTTTCAGTCACAGTATTGTTTCAGTCACAGTATTGTTCCAGTCACGGTATTGTTTCAGTCACAGTATTGCTCCAGTCACGGTATTGTTTCAGTCACAGTATTGTTTCAGTCACAGTATTGTTTCAGTCACAGTATTGCTCCAGTCACGGTATTGTTTCAGTCACAGTATTGTTTCAGTCACAGTATTGTTTCAGTCACGGTATTGTTTCAGTCACAGTATTGTTCCAGTCATGGTATTGTTTCAGTCACAGTATTGTTCCAGTCATGGCATTGTTTCAGTCACAGTATTGTTCCAGTCACGGTATTGTTTCAGTCACAGTATTGTTCCAGTCATGATATTGTTTCAGTCACGGTATTGTTTCAGTCACAGTACTGTTCCAGTCACGGTATTGTTTCAGTCACAGTATTGTTTCAGTCACAGTATTGTTCCAGTCATGGTATTGTTCCAGTCACAGTATTGTTTCAGTCACAGTACTGTTCCAGTCACGGTATTGTTCCAGTCACAGTATTGTTTCAGTCACAATATTGTTTCAGTCACAGTATTGTTTCAGTCACAGTATTGTTCCAGTCACGGTATTGTTTCAGTCACAGTATTGTTTCAGTCACAGTATTGTTTCAGTCACAGTACTGTTCCAGTCACGGTATTGTTTCAGTCACGGTATTGTTTCAGTCACAGTATTGTTCCAGTCATGGTATTGTTTCAGTCACAGTATTGTTTCAGTCACGGTATTGTTTCAGTCACAGTATTGTTCCAGTCATGGTATTGTTTCAGTCATGGTATTGTTTCAGTCACAGTATTGTTCCAGTCATGGTATTGTTTCAGTCACAGTATTGTTTCAGTCACGGTATTGTTTCAGTCACAGTATTGTTCCAGTCACGGTATTGTTTCAGTCACAGTATTGTTTCAGTCATGGTATTGTTTCAGTCACAGTATTGTTTCAGTCACAGTATTGTTCCAGTCACGGTATTGTTTCAGTCACAGTATTGTTCCAGTCACGGTATTGTTTCAGTCACAGTATTGTTTCAGTCATGGCATTGTTTCAGTCACAGTGTTGTTTCAGTCACAGTATTGTTTCAGTCATGGTATTGTTTCAGTCACAGTATTGTTTCAGTCACAGTATTGTTCCAGTCACGGTATTGTTTCAGTCACAGTATTGTTCCAGTCACGGTATTGTTCCAGTCACGGTATTGTTTCAGTCACAGTACTGTTCCAGTCACGGTATTGTTTCAGTCACGGTATTGTTTCAGTCACGGTATTGTTTCAGTCATGGTATTGTTTCAGTCACAGTATTGTTTCAGTCACAGTATTGTTCCAGTCACGGTATTGTTTCAGTCACAGTATTGTTCCAGTCACGGTATTGTTCCAGTCACGGTATTGTTTCAGTCACAGTACTGTTCCAGTCACGGTATTGTTTCAGTCACGGTATTGTTTCAGTCACAGTATTGTTCGTCATGGTATTGTTCCAGTCACGGTATTGTTTCAGTCACAGTATTGTTCCAGTCACGGTATTGTTTCAGTCACAGTATTGTTCCAGTCATGGTATTGTTTCAGTCACAGTATTGTTCCAGTCACAGTATTGTTCCAGTCATGGTATTGTTTCAGTCACAGTATTGTTCCAGTCACGGTATTGTTTCAGTCACAGTATTGTTCCAGTCACGGTATTGTTTCAGTCACAGTATTGTTTCAGTCACAGTATTGTTCCAGTCACAGTATTGTTTCAGTCACAGTATTGTTCCAGTCACGGTATTGTTTCAGTCACAGTATTGTTCCAGTCACGGTATTGTTTCAGTCACAGTATTGTTTCAGTCATGGTATTGTTTCAGTCACAGTATTGTTCCAGTCACAGTATTGTTTCAGTCACAGTATTGTTCCAGTCATGGTATTGTTTCAGTCACAGTATTGTTCCAGTCACGGTATTGTTTCAGTCACAGTATTGTTCCAGTCATGGTATTGTTCCAGTCACGGTATTGTTTCAGTCACAGTATTGTTACAGTCACGGTATTGTTTCAGTCACAGTATTGTTCCAGTCACAGTATTGTTCCAGTCACGGTATTGTTTCAGTCACAGTATTGTTCCAGTCACGGTATTGTTCCAGTCACGGTATTGTTCCAGTCACTGTATTGCTCCAGTCACGGTATTGTTCCAGTCACGGTATTGTTCCAGTCACTGTATTGTTCCAGTCACTGTATTGTTTCAGTCACAGTATTGTTCCAGTCATGGTACTGTTTCAGTCACAGTATTGTTCCAGTCACGGTATTGTTCCAGTCACTGTTTTGTTTCAGTCACAGTATTGTTCCAGTCACGGTATTGTTCCAGTCACGGTATCTGGAGTTTTATCTGGAGAGAGTTCCGGGGGTCAACGCCCCCGCGGCCCGGTCTGTGACCAGGCCTCCTTAGGTCAGTGTCCCAGGATGCGACCCACACCAGTCGACTAACACCCAGGTACCCATTTTACTGATGGGGAACATAGACAACAGGTGGAAAGAAACACGTCCAATGTTTCTACTCTGGCTGGGAATCGAACCCAGGCCTTCACCGTGTGAAGCGAGAGCGTTAACCACCAGGCCACCAGAGCCCTATTGTTCCAGTCATGGTATTGTTCCAGTCATGGTATTGTTCCAGTCACGGTATTGTTCCAGTCACTGTATTGTTCCAGCCACGGTATTGTTCCAGTCACGGTATTGTTCAGTCACAGCATTGTTCCAGTCACGGCATTATTCCAGTCACAGTATTGTTCCAGTCACGGTATTGTTCCAATCACGGTATTGTTCCAGTCACGGTATTGTTTCAGTCACGGTATTGTTCCGTCACGGTATTGTTCCAGTCACGGTATTGTTCCAGTCACGGTATTGTTCCAGTCATGGTATGGTTTCAGTCACAGTATTGTTCCAGTCACGGTATTGTTTCAGTCACAGTATTGTTCCAGTCACGGTATTGTTTCAGTCACAGTATTGTTTCAGTCACAGTATTGTTCCAGTCACAGTATTGTTTCAGTCACAGTATTGTTCCAGTCATGGTATTGTTTCAGTCACAGTATTGTTCCAGTCACGGTATTGTTTCAGTCACAGTATTGTTTCAGTCATGGTATTGTTTCAGTCACAGTATTGTTCCAGTCACAGTATTGTTTCAGTCACAGTATTGTTCCAGTCATGGTATTGTTTCAGTCACAGTATTGTTCCAGTCACTGTATTGTTTCAGTCACAGTATTGTTCCAGTCATGGTATTGTTCCAGTCACGGTATTGTTTCAGTCACAGTATTGTTACAGTCACGGTATTGTTTCAGTCACAGTATTGTTCCAGTCACAGTATTGTTCCAGTCACGGTATTGTTCCAGTCACGGTATTGTTCCAGTCACTGTATTGCTCCAGTCACGGTATTGTTCCAGTCACGGTATTGTTCCAGTCACTGTATTGTTCCAGTCACTGTATTGTTTCAGTCACAGTATTGTTCCAGTCATGGTACTGTGTCAGTCACAGTATTGTTCCAGTCACGGTATTGTTCCAGTCACGGTTTTGTTTCAGTCACAGTATTGTTCCAGTCACGGTATTGTTCCAGTCACGGTATTGTTCCAGTCATGGTATTGTTCCAGTCACGGTATTGTTCCAGTCACGGTATTGTTCCAGTCACTGTATTGTTCCAGCCACGGTATTTTTCCAGTCACGGTATTGTTCAGTCACAGCATTGTTCCAGTCACGGCATTATTCCAGTCACAGTATTGTTCCAGTCACGGTATTGTTCCAATCACGGTATTGTTCCAGTCACGGTATTGTTTCAGTCACGGTATTGTTCCGTCACGGTATTGTTCCAGTCACGGTATTGTTCCAGTCACGGTATTGTTCAGTCACGGTATTGTTCCAGTCACGGTACTGTTCCAATCACCGTATTGTTCCAGTCATGGTATTGTTCCAGTCACGGTATTGTTCCAATCACGGTATTGTTCCAGTCACGGTATTGTTCCAGTCACGGTACTGTTCCAGTCACGGTATTGTTCAGTCACAGTATTGTTCCAGTCACGGTATTGTTCCAGTCACAGTATTGTTCCAGTCACGGTATTGTTTCAGTCACGGCATTGTTTCAGTCACGGTATTGTTCCAGTCACGGTATTGTTCCAGTCACGGTATTGTTCAGTCACAGTATTGTTCCAGTCACGGCATTATTCCAGTCACAGTATTGTTCCAGTCACGGTATTGTTCCAATCACGGTATTGTTCCAGTCACGGTATTGTTCCAGTCATGGTATTGTTCCAGTCACGGTATTGTTCCAGTCACGGTATTGTTCCAGTCACGGTATTGTTCCAGTCACGGTATTGTTCCAGTCACGGTATTGTTCCAGTCACGGTATTGTTCCAGTCACGGTATTGTTCCAGTCACGGTATTGTTCCATTTTGTTCATTAGAACACTACAACATTTTGTTCATTAGAACACTACAACATTTTGTTCATTAGAACACTACAACATTTTGTTCATTAGAACACTACAACATTATGTTCATTAGAACACTACAACATTTTGTTCATTAGAACACTACAACATTTTGTTCATTAGAACACTACAACATTTTGTTCATTAGAACACTACAACATTTTGTTCATTAGAACACTACAACATTTTGTTCATTAGAACACTACAACATTTTGTTCATTAGAACACTACAACATGGCGGCTCTCACTCGAAGTTTTTAAAAATTCTCTAAACTCATCAAAATTAAAAAAAAAAAAAAAAAAAAACGTTATTTTACAATACATCTCAATTTTATTTTTGCAGTTCTGTTCTATTTAAAATTCTCTGAAAAAAAAAAAGATTTGATTTCGTGTTTTTTAAGAGTCCAGTTTGATCATTTTTTTATGAAATTGGTAAATTGTCTCATACAAAACCCAAATTTAATTAAACACATTTCTAATTATGTTAGCAAAATGTGTAAAGGTTTGATGCCGACCCAGAGAGTCATTCTCTAATTATAACACGAAAAACCAATATTTCTAACAAAACTGGCAATTTAAAATATTTAAGAACTCAAGGTGAAACTCAAACTTTCTGTTAATGATGTCATTAACACTGAAAGTTTAAAGCCTGTCAGACAAGGCATTCTCCAGTAACTGATGTTGATTAAGGATTCCAAGTTTTTCATGTTATGAGTAATTTCATATTTGTAGCCCCTTAACTTGAGCTCAACCTGTGTCGTCTTGAGGGAACCATCAGTGATGATACTTTGAAGACGATCAGACGAGACTTACTGAATGGTGATCAGTTTCACTATTTATATAATAAAAGTGACAAACAGTGATTGATGGAGGTCAATAACACTGTGAACATTGCTTTCTGGAAAATACACTAGGGCTGAAAATTTGAAGCCGATCAGGCGAGGCATTCTCCAGGTATAGCACCAGTTCCAACCATTCCAAGTGTTATAGATTAACTTATTATAATGATTAATTTGCCCACATACAAACTAAACTTAATAAGTGCTACTATTCTGACCCTTAGATGCATCACTATTAAATACAGACTCATTGGGAATCAAGACCTCACATTATTCTACACATAAAACGGTCTAACTCGCATCTATGCAGCTAAATTTAACTCTCTGCCGTCCTAACTCTGGAAGCTACGTCAATGTCGAATTTAGAAATTACTGGAGCCGTTGCAGGACGCTGGGAATAGGTTCCACAAGTTTGGTCATAGGGCTCCTACGTATGTTATATGTGCTCCGGGAATCTGGTCCTAGTTACCGTACACCGGTATTGAAGGTTTGAAGCTGATAGGTTGAGAACTTCTCGTGTTATGAGCGAGATAGAAACGAAGAGGAAGGACAAAAAAAATAAAAAAATGAAAGCCTTTTGAAGATTCCTCTTCAGAGAGAGTTAAAAAAATGGAAAAGGTGCGAAGAGCAGCGAGGTATTGTGTTGTGTGTTTTACACCGATTTTTGTTTTGACACTGTAAGTTGATTTGTGTTTTGACTGTAAATGGATTTGTTTTGAGGGTGTAAGTGGATTTGTTTTGAGGGTGTAAGGTGATTTGTGTTCTGAGGGTGTAAGTGGATTTGTGTTCTGAGGGTGTAAGAGGATTTGTGTTCTTAGGGTGTAAGTGGATTTGTGGTATGAGGGTGTAAGTGGATTTGTGTTTTGAGGGTGTAAGTGGATTTGTGGTATGAGGGTGTAAGTGGATTTGTGTTTTGAGGGTGTAAGTGGATTTGTGCTTTGAGGGTGTAAATGGATTTGTGTTTTGAGGGTGTATGTGGATTTGTGCTTTGAGGGTGTAAGTGGATTTGTGTTTTGAGGGTGCAAGTGGATTTGTGCTTTGAGGGTGTAAGTGGATTTGTGTTTTGAGGGTGTATGTGTATTTGTGTTCTGAGGGTGTAAGAGGATTTGTGTTTTGAGGGTGTAAGTGGATTTGTGTTTTGAGGGTGTACGCGGATTTGTGTTTTGAGGGTGTAAGTGGATTTGTGGTTTGAGGGTGTATGTGGATTTGTGTTTTGAAGGTGTATGTGGATTTGTGTTCTGAGGGTGTAAGTGGATTTGTGTTTTGAGGGCGTAAGTGGATTTGTGTTTTGAGGGTGTAAGTGGATTTGTGTTTTGAGGGCGTAAGTGGATTTGTGTTTTGAGGGCGTAAGTGGATTTGTGTTTTGAGGGCGTAAGTGGATTTGTGTTTTGAGGGTGTAAGTGGATTTGTGTTTTGAGGGTGTATGTGGATTTGTGTTTTGAGGGTGTAAATGGATTTGTGTTCTGAGGGTGTAAGTGGATTTGTGTTTTGAGGGCGTAAGTGGATTTGTGTTTTGAGGGTGTAAGTGGATTTGTGTTTTGAGGGTGTATGTGGATTTGTGTTTTGAGGGTGTATGTGGATTTGTGTTTTGAGGGTGTAAGTGGATTTGTGTTTTGAGGGTGTAAGTGGATTTGTGTTTTGAGGGCGTAAGTGGATTTGTGTTTTGAGGGTGTAAGTGGATTTGTGTTTTGAGGGTGTATGTGGATTTGTGTTTTGAGGGTGTAAATGGATTTGTGTTCTGAGGGTGTAAGTGGATTTGTGTTTTGAGGGTGTATGTGGATTTGTGTTTTGAGGGTGTAAATGGATTTGTGTTCTGAGGGTGTAAGTGGATTTTTGCTTTGACACTGTAATCAGATTTATGTTTTTCCTATAAGCTGATTATCTCAGACAGATTTTTTTCAGTGACCGAATTTTGTACTTCACTGTTTTGTGACTGATTTATGGTATAACCCCCCCCCCTGCCTTACTCCTTATACCTCATCCCCCCCCTGCCTTACTCCTTATAATTCATCCCCCCCCTGCCTTACTCCTTATACCCCATCCCTCCCCTGCCTTACTCCTTATACCCCATCCCTCCCCTGCCTTACTCCTTATACCCCATCCATCCCCTGCCTTCCTTATACCCCATCCGTTTCCTGCCCACCTTATACCCCATCCCTCCCCTGCCTTACTCCTTATACCCCATCCATCCCCTGCCTTCCTTATACCCCATCCCTTTCCTGCCCACCTTATACCCCATCCCTCCCCTGCCTTACTCCTTATACCCCATCCATCCCCTGCCTTCCTTATACCCCATCCGTTTCCTGCCCACCTTATACCCCATCCCTCCCCTGCCTTACTCCTTATACCCCATCCATCCCCTGCCTTCCTTATACCCCATCCCTTTCCTGCCCACCTTATACCCCATCCCTCCCCTGCCTCACTCCTTATACCCCATCCCTCCCCTACCCTCCTTATACCCATCCCTCCCCTGCCTTACTCCTTATACCCCATCCCTCCCCTGCCCTCCTTATACCCCATCCCTCCCCTGCCTTACTCCTTATACCCCATCCCACACCTGCCCTCCTTATACCCCATCCCTCCCCTGCCTTACTCCTTATACCCAATCCCTCCCCTGCCCTCCTTATACCCCATCCCTCCCCTGCCTTACTCCTTATACCCCATCCCTCCCCTGCCTTACTCCTTATACCCCATCCCTCCCCTGCGTTACTCCTTATACCCCATCCCTCCCCTGCCTTACTTTTTATACCCCATCCCTCCCCTGCCTTACTCCTTATACCCCATCCCTCCCCTGCCCTCCTTATACCCCATCCATCCCCTGCCTTACTCCTTATATCCCATCCCTCCCCTGCCTTACTCCTTATACCCCATCCCTCCCCTGCCTTACTCCTTATACCCCATCCCTCCCCTGCCTTACTCCTTATACCTCATCCCTCCCCTGCCTTACTCCTTATACCTCATCCCTCACCTGCCTTTCTCCTTATACCCCATCCCTCCCCTGCCTTACTCCTTATACCCCATCCCTCCCCTGCCTTACTCCTTATACCTCATCCCTCCCCTGCCTTACTCCTTATACCTCATCCCTCCCCTGCCTTACTCCTTATACCTCATCCCTCCCCTGCCTTACTCCTTATACCCCATCCCTCCCCTGCCTTACTTCTTATACCCCATCCCTCCCCTGCCTTACTCCTTATACCTCATCCCTCCCCTGCCTTACTCCTTATACCTCATCCCTCCCCTGCCTTACTCCTTATACCCCATCCCTCCCCTGCCTTACTCCTTATACCCCATCCCTCCCCTGCCTTACTCCTTATACCCCATCCCTCCCCTGCCTTACTCCTTATACCTCATCCATCCCCTGCCTTACTCCTTTTACCCCATCCCTCCCCTGCCTTACTCCTTATACCCCATCCCTCCCCTGCCTTACTCCTTATACCCCATCTCTCCCCTGCCTTACTCCTTATACCCCATCCCTCCCCTGCCTTACTCCTTATATCCCATCCCTCCCCTGCCTTACTCCTTATACCCTATCCCCCCCTGCCCTCCTTATACCCCATCCCTCCCCTGCCCTCATTCCCCATCCCTCCCCTGCCTTCCTTATACCCCATCCCTCCCCTGCCCTCCTTATACCCCATCCCTCCCCTGCCCTCCTTATACCCCATCCCTCCCCTGCCCTCCTTATACCCCATCCCTCCCCTGCCCTCCTTATACCCCATCCCTCCCCTGCCCTCCTTATACCCCATCCCTCCCCTGCCCTCCTTATACCCCATCCCTCCCCTGCCCTCCTTATACCCCATACCTCCATTTCCCTCCTTATAGTCCATCCCTCCCATGAACTCCTTATACTCCATAGTTCCCCTGCCCTCCTTATACTCCATTCTTATCCTGCCTTCCTCCTTATACTCCATCCTTCCCCTGCCTTCCTTCTTATACTCCATCCTTTCCCTGCCCTCCTTATACTCCATCTTTCCCCTGCCTTCCTCCTTATACTCCATCCTTCCCCTGCCTTCCTTCTTATACTCCATCCTTCCCCTGCCTTCCTTCTTATACTCCATCCTTCCCCTGCCCTCCTTATACTCCATCATTCCCCTGCCCTCCTTATACTCCATTCTTCCCCTGCCCTCCTTATACTCCATCTTTCCCCTGCTTTCCTCCTTATACTCCATCCTTCCCCTGCCTTCCTTCTTATACTCCATCTTTCCCCTGCCGTCCTTATACTCCATCCTTCCTCTGCCCTCCTTATACTCCATCTTTCCTCTGCCTTCCTTCTTATACTCCATCCTTCCCCTGCCTTCTTTCTTATACTCCATCCTTCCACCGCCCTCCTTATACTCCATCTTTCCCCTGCCTTGATCCTTATACTCCAACCTTCCCCTGCCTTCCTCCTTATATTCCATCCCTCCCCTGCCCTCCTTATACTCAATCCTTCCCCTGCCCTCCTTATACTTTATCGTTCCCCTGCCTTCCTTCTTATTCTCCATCCTTCCCCTGCCCTCCTTATACTCCATCCTTCCCCTGCCTTCCTCCTTATACTCCATCCTTCCCCTGCCCTCCTTATACTCCATCCTTCCCCTGCCTTCCTCCTTATACTCCATCCTTCCCCTGCCCTCCTTATAATCCATCCTTCCCCTGCCTTCCTCCTTATACTCCATCCTCCCCTGCATTCCTTATAAAACCATCCTTCCCCTGCCTTCCTCCTTATACTCCATCCTTCCCCTGCCCTCCTTATACTCCATCCTTCCCCTGCCTTCCTTATACTCCATTCTTCCCTCTGCCTTCGTCCTTATACTCCATCCTTCCCCTGCCTTCCTCCTTATACTCCATCCTTCCCCTGCCTTCCTCCTTATACTCCATCCTTCCCCTGCCCTCCTTATACTCCATCCTTCCCCTGCCTTCCATATACTCCATCCTTCTCTGCCTTCCTCCTTATACTCCATCCTTCCCCTGACTTCCTCCTTATACTCCATCCTTCCCCTGACTTCCTTATACTCCATCCTTCCCTTGCTTTCGTCCTTATACTCCATCCTTCCCTTGTCTTCCTTCTTATATTCCATCCTTCCCCTGCCTTCCTTCTTATACTCCATCCTTCCCCTGCCCTCCTTATACTCCATCCCTCCCCTGCCTTCCTCCTTATACTCCATCCTTCCCCTGCTTTCCTTCTTACACTCCATCCTTCCCCTGCCTTCCTTCTTATACTCCATCCTTCCCCTGCCCTCCTTATACTCCATCCTTCCCCTGCCCTCCTTATACTCCATCCTTCCCCTGCCTTCCTTCTTATACTCCATCCTTCCCCTGCCCTCCTTATACTCCATCCCTCCCCTGCCTTCCTCCTTATACTCCATCCTTCCCCTGCCTTCCTTCTTATACTCCATCCTTCCCCTGCCCTCTTTATACTCCATCTTTCCCCTTCCTTCCTTCTTATACTCTATCCCTCCCCTGCCTTCCTTCTTATACTCCATCCTTCCCCTGCCCTCCTTATACTCCATCCTTCCCCTGCCCTTCTTATATTCCATCTTTCCCCTGCCTTCCTTCTTATACCCCATCCTTCCCCTGCCCTCCTTATACTCCATCTTTCCCCTTCCTTCCTTCTTATACTCTATCCCTCCCCTGCCTTGTTTCTTATATTCCATCCTTCCCCTGCCCTCCTTATACTCCATCCTTCCCCTGCCCTCCTTATATTCCATCTTTCCCCTGCCTTCCTTCTTATACCCCATCCTTCCCCTGCCCTCCTTATACTCCATCCTTCCCCTGCTCTCCTTATATTCCATCTTTCCCCTGCCTTCCTTCTTATACTCCATCCTTCCCCTGCCTTCCTTCTTATACTCCATGCTTCCCCTGCCCTCCTTATACTCCATCCTTCCCCTGCCCTCCTTATACTCCATCTTTCCACTGCCTTCCTTCTTATACTCCATCCTTCCACCGCCCTCCTTATACTCCATCTTTCCCCTGCCTTGCTCCTTATACTCCATCCTTCCCCTGCCTTCCTCCTTATACTCCATCCCTACCCTGCCCTCCTTATACTCCATCCATCCCCTGCCCTATATACAGTTTATCGCTCCCCTGCCTTCCTCCTTATACTCCATCCTTCCCCTGCCCTCCTTATACTCCATCCTTCCCCTGCCCTCCTTATACTCCATCCTTCCCCTGCCTTCCTCCTTATACTCCACCCTTCCCCTGCCCTCCTTATACTCCATCCTCCCCCTGCATTCCTTATACTCCATCCTTCCCCTGCCTTCCTCCTTATACTCCATCCTTCCCCTGCCCTTCTTATACTCCATCCTTCAACTGCCTTCCTCCTTATACTCATTCCTTCCCCTGCCCTACTTATACTCCATCCTATCTCTGCCTTCCTTATACTCAATTCTTTCCCTGCCTTCCTCCTTATACTCCATGCTTCCCCTGCCTTCCTCCTTATACTCCATCCTTCCCCTGCCTTCCTCCTTATACTCCATCCTTCCCCTGCATTCCTCCTTATACTCCATCCTTCCCCTGCCTTCCATTTACTCCATCCTTCCCCTGCCTTCCTCCTTATACTCCATCCTTCCCCTGCTGTCGTCCTTATACTCCATCTTTCCCCTGCCTTCCTTATACTCCATCCTTCCCCTGCTGTCGTCCTTATACTCCATCTTTCCCCTGCCTTCCTTATACTCCATCCTTCCCCTGCTGTCGTCCTTATACTCCATCTCACCACCTTTCAAATCCCTTTCTCTCCCATCTCTCTCTTTCTTGTTTTTTCTTTCTTTCTCTCTTTGCCTCTGTCTGTCTGTCTGTCTGTCTGTCTGTTGTATACAATCCTTGCCGTACAGTCTCTTATGTATAGGATCTCTCTGTCTGCCTATCTCTTTCTATGTCTGTCTCTCTCTCTCTCTTTCTATCTGATATTCTCTCTCTGTCTACCTGTCTCTATTTATTATCTGTCTCTGTCTATCTGACTATCTGTCTCTCTTTGTCTGCCTATTTCTCTCTACATGTCTGTCTGTCTATCTGCCTGTTTGCCTGTTTGTCTGTCTGTCTGTCTGCCTCTCTTTACACCTCGACTCGCACTCTCCAGTAAGTAAAGAGATTACACCGACCTTCCCACAACTCTCTCTTCCAGACCCTTGCTTGCCTCCCCAGACCATGGTCTGAAGCACAGTGCCTTCCCAGACCATGGTCTGAAACGCAGTGCCTCCCCAGACAATGGTCTGAAACACAGTTCCTCCCCAGACCATGGTCTGAAACGCAGTGCCTCCCCAGACCATGGTCTGAAACACAGTGACTCCCCAGACCATTGTCTGATACACAATGTCTCCTCAGATCATGGTTTGAAACACGGTCCCTCGCCAGACCATGGTCTCGTTCAGAGTGCCAAGCTGGCACTGGGCTTACAGTGTCGTCCCGGCATCCTAATGCACACCAGTTCGAATCTCCATTAAGGGCAAAGTTAGATTTCTCATTAGGTTCCGAAATATAACCATACAACAACTGGTACACTAGTACCACCACTGGTTGTTGGAACACACAACTGGTACACTAGTACCACCACTGGTTGTTGGAACACACAACTGGTACACTAGTACCACCACTGGTTGTTGGAACACACAACTGGTACACTAGTACCACCACTGGTTGTTGGAACAAACATCTGGTACACTACCACCACTGGTTGTTAGGTAAGACACATATGCAACAGTTAGGTATCTTTATTATGAAACGTTTCGCCTACACAGTAGGCTTCTTCAGTCAAGTACAGAAAAGTTGATAGAAGCAGAAGATACTTGAAGACGATGTAATCAGTCCATCACCCTTAAAGTTTTGAGGTGGTCAGTCCCTCAGTCTGGAGAAGAGCATTGTTCCATAGTATGAAACAATATTGTTTCATACTCCTTGGTCCTCCAGAAGCAGTGTTACAATATCAACTGCCCTGCATACCATCTAAAAGGGACCAGGAGGCACAGACCCCACAAGACAAACAATAGTAGCTATGACAACCCAACTCCAGGTGATTTTTTAATGGCAGGAAATGAAAAAAGAAAATGGAAGGAAATAACAAAAATAGTCCACCACCTTGGAGCCTTGTTGGACTGGAGGTGTAGCCAGTGGCCACCCATGGCCCTCCAGAAATACAACTACTGATGCCAATAACAAAATCCCCCCAACAAACACAGAATATAACCTCGTTCATATTTGCTAATATACAGGGCCTTAAGCCGTCCACCAACAACAAAATACTTTTTATCAGTGGATTTCTAGAGGAGTCTAATGCAATGTTTGCAGCCTTCACAGAGACTCACACAAAAGATCACTTTGACAGTGAAATATGGATAAGTGGTTACAACCTTTTTAGATGCGACAGAATGAAGAGGCAACAAGGGGGGGGGTTGGCTTGTATGTCAAAGAGTCCCTCATCTGCACGGAGTTGCTATACACCACAAATGAGGTAGTTGAAGTTCTATCAATAAAGATCAAGAACCAAAACCTAGTCATTGTGGTTGTACATAAGCCACCAGATGCAACCTCACAACAGTTCAATGAACAGCTACTGAAAATTGATTACTGTCTGGAAAACCTTCCAGCTCCATCCCCAAACATCTTACTGCTTGGTGATTTCAACCTAAGGCATACAAAATGGAAGAATGTAGCAAATAATGTTATAGCTGAAACAATCCCCGGAGGTAGCGCAGATGAAAGGTCACACACACATGAGCTACTAAGTCTCTGCGAAAAACACACCTTAAGCCAGAAGATAGTGGAGCCAACAAGACTAGAAAACACACTTGATTTTATCTTCACAAATAATGAGGACCTGATAAGAGACATAAGAATATCAAAAACAACTAATTCCGATCACAACCTAATCGAAGTCCAGACGTACATGCATAGGGGTCCTGATCAGCAGAATGCGAAGGTGTCTTCACAAAATACAACTTCAACAACAAGAACATCAACTGGGACCAGGTAAACCATGTCCTAAACGAAACATGTTGGGAAGATATCTTAAATGACATGGACCCAAACCAGTGCCTTGAAAGGATCAACTTCCTGGCAGCTGAAGAATGTTCTAGGCATTTTCCCCTAAGAAAGAAGAAGAGCAGGAGTAAACTGGAGAGAGAAAGATGCTCCCTCTACAGAAGACTACGAAGAGTCACTGAGCTCCTCAGGAGTGCTAGAATATCTGATACACGAAAGGAGGTGCTGACCAGGGAAGTGGAAACTATCGAACTTAAGTTAAATGACTCTTACAGGAACCAGGAGAGACAGGAGGAGCTTAAAGCTATTAGTGAAATTGAAAGAATTTCAAAATATTTCTTTTCATATGCCAAAAACAAGGCAAATACCACATCTAGTATCGGGCCCTTACTCAGACAGGATGGGACTTACACAGATGACAACAAGGAAATGAGTGAAATATTGAAATCCCTGTACGACTCTGTGTTTAGTGAACCACTAATCGGTCTGAGGATCGACGACCCAAATGATTTCTTCATGAATGAGCCTCAAAACTCCATAAATGTATGCCAGATTTCCGACATTACCCTAACTCCGATAGATTTCGAAAAAGCCATTGACAACATGCCCATGCACTCAGCCCCGGGCCCAGACTCGTGGAACTCTGTTTTCATTAAGAACTGCAAGAAACCCCTCTTGCGTGCCCTAAGTACACTATGGAGGAGGAGCTTGGACATGGGTGAAATTCCACAGTCACTTAAAACAACGGATATAGCCCCACTCCATAAAGGTGGCAGCAAAGCATTAGCTAAGAACTATAGACCAATAGCTCTGACGTCCCACATCATAAAAATCTTTGAAAGAGTGCTAAGAAGCAGGATTGCAAATCACCTGGATTCCCAAAATCTGCACAATTCAGGGCAACATGGGCTCAGGGCAGGTCGCTCCTGCCTCTCACAACTACTGGATCACTATGATATGGCCTTGGATGCACTGGAAGAAAATCAGAATGCAGGTGTAATATACACAGACTTTGCAAAAACATTTGACAAATGCGATCATGGCGTAATAGCCCATAAAATACGTGCTAAAGGAATAACTGGGAAAGTGGGGAGATGGATCTTCAACTTCCTAACAAATCGAAAACAAAGAGTAGTGGTCAACAGAGTTAAATCGGAGGCTGCCATAGTGAAGAGCTCTGTTCCACAAGGCACAGTACTCGCCCCCATCTTATTCCTCATCCTCATATCAGACATAGACAGAGATATACATCACAGTACCGTATCATCCTTTGCGGATGATACTAGGATCTGCATGAGGCTGTCATCTGCTGAGGACGCGGTTAACCTCCAAGAAGATATAAACAAAGTTTTCCAGTGGGCAACGGCAAACAATATGATGTTCAATGAGGACAAATTCCAACTACTCCGTTATGGAAAACTAGAGGAGATAATAACTAGAACAGAGTATACTACAGACTCTGGCCATACAATAGAGCGGAAAAATAATGTAAGGGACCTGGGAGTAGTAATGTCTGAGGATCTCACTTTCAAGGATCACAACAGTGCCACGATCGCACGTGCAAAGAAAATGATAGGATGGATAATGAGAACGTTCAAAACGAGAGATGCCAAGCCAGTGATGATCCTTTTCAAATCACTTGTTCTCTCTAGGCTGGGATACTGCTGTACATTAACATCTCCATTCAAAGCAGGTGAAATCGCAGATCTAGAGAGTGTACAGAGATCCTTTCCTGCACGTATAAGTTCTGTCAAGCACCTTAACTACTGGGAACGCTTGGAAGCACTTGACTTGTACTCGTTGGAACGCAGGAGGGAGAGATATATCATGATCTACACTTGGAAAATCCTGGAAGGAATGGTCCCAAATCTGCACATAGAAATCACTCCCTACGAAAGTAAAAGACTGGGCAGGAGATGCAAAATGACCCCAATAAAAAGTAGGGGCGCCATTGGTAAACTAAGGGAAAACACCATAAGTGTCCGGGGCCCAAGACTGTTCAACAGCCTCCCATTAAGCATTAGGGGAATTGCCAATAAACCCCTGGCTGCCTTCAAGAGAGAACTGGACAGATACCTAAAGTCAGTGCCGGATCAGCCGGGCTGTGGCTCGTACGTTGGACTGCGTGCGGCCAGCAGTAACAGCCTAGTTGATCAGGCCCTGATCCATCGGGAGGCCTGGTCATGGACCGGGCCGCGGGGGCGTTGATCCCCGGAATAACCTCCAAGTAACCTCCAGGTAACCTCCAGGTAACCTCCAGGTAACCTCTTCTACAGTCTTCTGTTTATGTCTACAAGGTTGAGGGACTGACGACTTCAAATACTATAAGGTAGACGAACTGATAACATCAGTTCATCTACCTGTATTTGACTGAAGAAGCCTACTGTGTAGGCGAAACGTTTCAAGAATAAAGATAGCCAAGTGTTGGACATGTGACTGACTCCTCCACAAGACCAGGAGTACGAGGCTCGTCACTACGGGATAAATTAAGGTAATTTGTAAAAGCCTAAGAAATGAAATTAGTTGGTGTTAATGTTCCTCTGAATTTGATATGATTCCTTCTCCAATTTAGTGATGGAAAGAGAGAGAAAAATATCGTTTAACGAGAACCTTTCTTGACAACATTTCTCTCACTGTGTAGGCGAAATGTTGCCAGTTCTTGTGGCTCTTTTATTTTCTCTTCATGTTGTCCGTATTTTATAACGTTTCTCTCCACTTCAGTGATTTGTTGTGTCCCTTATTATTATAATAATTGAAACCAAGCGCTAAACCCACTAGGGTCATTCAGATTGCCCTTGACTCTCTATGTTATTGTTCTCCACACTCAGCTGACGTTTTAACAAACTTGAGAAAAAAAAATCTGTTATATCTTTCTTTTGGCTACATTTTTCCTAAAAGTATTTTTCTTCTTCACTCGATACAGTTACTTAATTATTTGTTGCCTGTTTAAATATTTCTATATTCCCTGGGTAAGTAAACTTCATAAATTATTACAAAGTTCTGTATCCTTATTCTCACTTCTCCTGCACATTCCTTTATTAAATTTTAGTTATTTTTAAAAAAAAATATTTAATACCTTCTTCACGTATGCTATAAAATTCTTAGAATAATGTGAATATATCTGCACTTCTATACTATTTTCAATTTTGGTTTATCTGAGATAGAAACCTCTGCAGTGAGATTTTTTTTTTTTATAAATTCCATTGTAAAAAAAGTACAGTCAGAAATTTAACTGGGTATACTATGAAGGCCTTTCAAGGCGGTAGTCGACTGTTTATATACTTTTTTCAGTCGCATTTAAAAAAAAATGGTATATGGGACCATAAAAAGCGGCTGTAAGAGAGTTGACTCCACTGCTGCCGTTCTTAAGTTGTACTGACTTCTGATCCAGTCACTCCAGGTCGTGGTCTTCCAGTTCCTCTCCCAACACATATTTGATTTCCAGTCGAACATTGTTGCTGTTTGTAAATCAGTAGCTTCAGTTTATGTTGAGATTTCTTTTTCTTTGTTAATAATTTATTCTTTTCTAACAATTTATTCTTTGTTAATAATTTATTCTTTTCTAACAATTTATTCTTTTCTAACAATTTATTCTTTTCTAAGGACTAACGACTCGGGTCACTTTATTTTGGGTGTGATGATTCGTGAAATAAAAAAAATATTGAAGAATTCGATTGATGATATGTTGAGCATTGATGTTCATCACTCATCTTACTCACATATTCTGGGGTCTGTCACTCATCTTACTCACATATTCTGGGGTCTGTCACTCATCTTATTCACATATTGTGGGGTCTGTCACTCATCTTACTCACATATTCTGGGGTCTGTCACTCATCTTACTCACATATTGTGGGGATCATCTCTATCCATTAAGATTCACGAGTCTTACGTCTCGGTTTGAGTCTTCCACCAACATGTGGATATTAATTATACTTTTTTATTTAACTAACTGCAACTTAAAGTAATGTCTTACATATTGTCTAATTTCTCTTAAAAGCTACATAATTTACTATTTTTCTAGCTGAGATATCAGTTAGACCTGATATATTATGTAGAAAATACCGACAAGTTGATGATTAAGACACATGTGTAGCAGCTGGGTATGTCGAAACGTTTCGCCCACATACTACACTTCTTCACTTGCACAGGGGAATTAATTTTAGGCAGCTACTCCTGCTGCCTAAAATATATTTTCCTCAGGACAATAATGTTAATGTTTCATAGCTTTTAATTTTTTTCCCGAAATTATTCAATCTTTACTTGTATGTCAAATATAAATTTGTTCATCTTTCTCTGCTGTATTTTTTTTTCGTTCAGCTTTGTTTTGGTATTATCTTACCTTTGTTCGTTGTGCTGATAAATCACTGGATTGGTGGGTCAGGCTTTGTTACTTTGTTGAAAAGTCTTTTTTCTCTTTCTCAATCCTTTTACCATTTAGCCTTTGGGCAGTTTATATTTATATTTAGGAACTATCAGTTAGTTCCTGACTATGGAACTGAACTTCTCCAGGCTGAGGGACTGACAACCTCAAATTCTACGACTTCAAGGGTGATGGACTGATTACATCGTCTTCACATCTCTACTGTTCCTGCCTACTTTCTGTATTCGACTGAAGAAGCCTACTGTGTAGGCGAAACGTTTCGGAATAAAGTTGCTTAACTGTTGCCTATGTGTCTTACCTAACAACCTGTCGGTATTGTATACCATTTTGATATTTATTTACTTGTGATTTTTTCTGTTATTTTTTTATTAGTAACAGTTGGAGACCAGAAATTTCGAGCAAGAGTCATAAACTTGCTTGTAGCAGTTACATTATGACAATTTTGCATATAGTATATACTTAAGTGGGCGCTTGTTAATATGCCTTTTAGAGCCTGGTTTGTGGGATTTTTTGTTTATATATTTTCTCTTACTCTAGCAAGGCCTTGGTAGAAAATCGAAATGCAGAAGTGGTCGGAACGAATTTTGCGACGGTAGTCGACACACATGATCATGGAGAGATAGTACATAAAATGAGGTCAATTGGTACAAGGGTAGAGTAGGCAGATATGTATTTAATTTAGTAGTGATAAACATAACATAAAGGGTAGTAGTAGTAATAGTAGCAATAAAGACAACAAAATCTAGTTTTAGCAGTGTAAAACGCTTACTACCCAAAGGGCAGGGTCCAGGCTCCTTTGACCTTTGCTGTTTCTCACCCTCTTAGCAGATATGGATAAAAACACTAGAACCAATCACTACAATTTATTACCATTATTTGCGGATGACCCAAACATAAACATGAAGGTATCCTCAGTATAAGACACCGTCAAAAATGTAAGAGGATTTACGCAAAGTCTTCCAGTGGGTAAGAGAGAATAGCAAGAAGTTCAGTGCTGACAAATTTCAGATACTCAAATATGAAAAAAAAGAAAAACTGACAAGGAACAAAATTGATACAAAGCACAGGATGACTATCAAGTAGGATGAAAAGAACAGTAGGTGTGATAATGTCGGCTGAGTTGTTGTGTGCAGAAAACAGCAAGACAGATGTTGTGAATGTGAAACAAATGTTGGGGTGAATACTGAAAAATTTCAAAACGAGAAATGTTGTCAATAATGACGTAGTCCAAGTTGCTTCTGCTTTCTCGACTGGAGTTCTGTTCGGTGTTGACGGCACTGTTCACGGCAGGAAAGTTCAGAGCTGAAGCAGTTACAGAAATAGTTTTCAGCTTGTATTGAGCCAATAATGCTATAAATTACTGGAACATGTACAGAATTGAAAGACATGAGAGGAAATGTTTACTTATTGTATCCAAGGCACATCAAGTGAACATTGTGTGAACATCCGAGGGCCGAGACTACTCAACATTTTACCACAATATAACAAAGATACTGCCAGGACAAGTGTTGAAGTCTTCAAAAGGAAACTCGATCAGTATCTTCGTCAAAGGCCTGTGAGCCGTCAGTAACAGCTTGGTTGACCAATAAGAAACCAGACAATCGTGGCCCTTGGTCAGGATTTGTATTCAGGCGCAATATACATCACATCCAAGGGACGGATGCAGAGCTCACAATATACCAGCCGCAGCAACAGCAAAATCTAAAAAACTAAATTCAACTTTGACAGGTTTCTCTTACCTAATATATTACAGAATTCAGATTTTTTTACATCCGAGATACTCCCTGTCAGTTCTTATTCGACAGACAACATGGTGAGTATCTTGAGGTGTGTAGCATGTGAGAAGGTCAAGGGTTGTCATATCATCTCACGGCTAGACAGCCACATCATCTTTACCTTTACCGACAGTGATATCATTGTCGTACGTGTCTGTGTGTGACATACATATTATATACCTGTGACCAGTTTGAATTTTTCCCACCCTCTTACCGTCCGGCCTTGGACTAGTCTTTTTTGTTGATTCCCTGCTCATCCAGGCTGTTACTGTTAACGGCCGCGGCCTTCATATCCATTACAGCCTGGTTGATTTCGTACTTGGTGGAGGTAGGGTTCCACTTTCCTTCTGAATTTTTTTTACAGTTGTTCAGGCAATGTTTCTTATATCTGCTGAAAGTTGAATAGTCTTCGACCACGGATGTTGACACTATGCTCTTTTATTATGCCCATGGCTTCTCTTCTTTTTACTGGATTTATTTTATTCTTCTTCCCTAATATCTCGCTTCAGTACGTTGTTATGGTAGTGTTTATATTAGTACTATACCCTCAAGTATCATCCATGCATGTGCTATCAGGTATCTCCCTCTTTTTCTAAGGAGTACATTCCAAGTACATTGAGGAGTTCCCGGTAGTTTCAAAGCTTTATTGATTATATAAGACAGTAAACAGTCTTTGTACGGAGCTGTCTACATCGAACAATATTCTATACTAGAGAGCACAAGTGATTTGAATAGTATCACCAACAGCATTACTTCTCTTGTTTCAAAAGCTCTTATCATCCACCTTATCATCTGGCAACTGTCATTATTATATCAAAGGCTTTCACATTTTCCTCCTGTGTTTTGTATCCAGTGCTTCTTTTGGCTTCTTCATCTTTCCATATCTGAGCAGTTGAAATTTGTCACCGCTGAACATTACATTATTTTCCGTTGTCTATTGGTCGACTTTGTTGACATCTACTTGCACTATCTGCAAGGGATGATATGAAGCTGTAGATAATATTTTTGCCTATGTTTGCTGTGAGGATGAGACACAGTAAAGTTGCCGGGACTGTGCCTAGGCTACTGAACTTTATATTTTGTTGAGGCCAGATTTTGCTTTAATACTATTCTTTGTTTTCCGTTCGTTAGAAAACTGAATATCCATTTTCCTACTTTCCCTGTTATACCTGACGACCTTATTTTACTTGCAGTCACTCCATGGTGACATTCGTCAGGAGACTTCATGAAGTCTGTGTAGACCAAACTGCGTTTAGGAAATCTTCCAAAGACTCCATAATCGTGTCATAAAAATTTAGTAGTAGTGGCAAACATGATCATCCCCGCTCTAAATCCATGTTGTCTTCTCGTAAAATTTGTAATGTGGCATCTCAACACCCTTTCAAAGACTTGAATGATGTGATGTTAGTGATACTGGACTCTTATTTTTCTGCCAGAGCTCTACTAATGCCTCTTTGTAGAGGAGCTTAACTCTGTTTTTTTAATAGCTTTGCTGTTTCAACTGGACGTAAGTTCTTCTGGAGAGACTGCTGAGTGCTGGTGATAGTGTTATTTTGCTCTTCTTTATGAATGAAGAATTCTGTGAATCAGAGGAGCTGCGTGTGTGGGCTCGTCTTTTATTTGTTTTTCCGAAATCTGAGGATCTGAGTCTATGTCAGATATATGATCTGTAGGATGAGATTGTCAATTGTCGTGTAGATTAATGCATCGCTGAACAGTCATTCGTACAGTCCTCTCAGAATTTTGCTCAAATAATTTCCATCACAGGTATATGAATCTCCTGCGAGCAATAGATTAATTTTTTTTACATGGATTTTACGAACGCTTAGAAATATTTGGATTTTTTCCTATTTGCTGAACATTTTTGTTCCTTTTGGGTTTCTTCCTTTCATTATTAATGTTTGAATCTGTTCTATATTGATATTCTCTCTCTCGGTATATCATTCTTTTGTTGTGACGTATGTTAGTTGTCAAGCAGTGTAGTAACATTTTCGCTTCTGTACATTCTTCTACGTTCTCTTTCAACATCTCACCTTCTTTTTCAAGTACAGGTCTGGGTTGAGGATTCTTAACGAGGTTTCCCAGATAAAGTCCAGTAATTCTTTGTTTATTCTCGCCAAGTCATTTCTGTGATTATGTTTAATTTACTAAACATCCCAACATGTTAGGCTCTTTCTTAGGTTCTCTGTAGTTATGCTTGTCTGTACTTCAGTAAGGATGTGATCCGAGTCAAGTGTGTAAAAGATTATCATCACTTGGAAAAGTTCCTCATTCTTCGTGAAGATCAAGTTTAGTGAATTTTCATATCTGGTAGGTTCTATTAAATGTTGGTTCAATGTAAACTTTTTATAAAGCCGCAGTTGTTCCCCAGTAAGTGAATGTTGAGTTAACGTGCTTCCGGTCACTAAGTGTTGACACAATGTTGTCTAGTAAATTCTCTCTCTCTCTCTCTCTCTCTCTCTCTCTCTCTCTCTCTCTCTCTATATATATATATATATATATATATATATATATATATATATATATATATATATATATATATATATATATATATATATATATATAGGGATCCCAGGGCAGCTAGTTCTCTGTTCCAACGACTCAATGCGGCTGTTCAGAGGGGTAATGCCTGCTGTATTTTGGGCAAGCGCCCCAGCCCTGAGGAGCTGGATGAGATTTTTGCATTATAATCAGTGACAAACATGTAACAATATGTACTAGACATGCATCTCTCACATCTCATGTAATATATATATATATATATATATATATATATATATATATATATATATATATATATATATATATATATATATATATATATATAACACTGATCTCTGGCTGAAGGAGACTCGAACCTACGAACCTTGGAACAAGGTACGCAGTGCTATACCAAACTCACCACACTGGACCAATACCTTGGAGTCCAGCTTGCGCTAGACTTTGATCCAAGGCAGCCAGCTTTCAGGGAGAAGGCTTACAGCTTTTCATCTCATCCCCTGCATGTATCAGCCTTACTAGAGATTTTAACAATGCAAGGAATTCGCAAGAGCAGGCGAAATATACACAAACACTGATCTCTGGCTGAAGGAGACTCGAACCTACAAACCTTGGAACAAGGTACGCAGTGCTATACCAAACTCACCACACTGGACCAATACCTTGGAGTCCAGCCTGCTCTTGCGAATTCCTTGCATTGTTAAAATCTCTAGTAAGGCTGATACATGCAGGGGATGAGATGAAAAGCTGTAAACCTTCTCCCTGAAAGCTGGCTGCCTTGGATCAAAGTTTAGCGCAAGCTGGACTCCAAGGTATTGGTCCAGTGTGGTGAGTTTGGTATAGCACTGCGTACCTTATTCCAAGGTTCGTAGGTTCGAGTCTCCTTCAGCCAGATATCAGTGTTTGTGTATATTTCGCCTGCTCTTGCGAATTCCTTGTATATATATATAATATATATATATATATATATTATATATATATATATATAATTATATATATATATGTCGTGCCGAATAGGCAGAACTTGCGATCTTGGCTTAAATAGCAACGCTCATCTTGCCATATAGGACAAGTGAAAATTTGTGTATGCAATAATCTCGCAAAAATCATTCTGAACCTAACGAAAAAAAATATATTTCACTGTGTTTGTTTAGTATTAAATTATTGTAAACAAATCTAAAATATATTTAGTTGGGTTTGACTAAAATAAATTGTTCTTGTTATAATAAGGTTAGGTAAGTTTTCTAAGATTCTTTTGGAGCAAAATTAAAAATTTTTACTTTAACATTAATGAAAAAAATATATCTTTAAACGTATAAGAGAAAATTTTAGAAAGGACTTAATTTTAAATGAGTTCTTCCTAATTGACCAGTTTTACATATTCGGCACGACATATATATATATATATATATATATATATATATATATATATATATATATATATATATATATATATATATATATCAGTAACAACACTGCGACTAGCCAAGGACTCGAACCCATGCTGCTTTGGCCTGCCTCATGGTGGGCGAAAACTATGACGCCTTAAGCCACTGGACCATACAATACTTAAGAGTAGCGCATCCAGCGGAACTGGATGTTGTACTTGCTACCCAAGGACATACGGTGGTGTGGATGACTCTAGGCTAATTTCATTCTAGTCACTGTTTGGTGTACTAGTACAACGAGCAGTATTTTATATTATTGTGCCCACGAACGAGTGGTATTGATCAATAACAACACTGTGACTAGCCAGTTCCGCTAGATGCACTACTCTTAAGGATTGTATGATCCAGTGGATTAAGGCGTCATGAGTTTTCGCCCACCATGAGGCAGGCCAAAGCAGCATGTGTTCGAGTCCTTGGCTAGTCACAGGGTTGTTATTGATCAATACCGCTCGTTCATGGGCACAATAATAAATATATATATATTTTACGAAAGTACTTAACCTTACTCTAGAAGACGGGCAGTGGAACCAAGCTACACTTCCAGTCAGACTAGGAGGCATTGGTGTCCGCAAGTCATCACAGATTGCAATACCTGCTTTTCTGTCTTCATGTATTGCATCCAGAGGGCTTGTAGCAGCGATTCTCCCTGAACATCTTAGGGACAAGATTGGAGTCCAGGACCAAAAGTTAATTGACGGAGCCGTGATCTAGGATAATCTAACGGGCTCTGAAACCTGACCTGTTCCCCCAACAACTACAAACAGTCGCACTGGGATGGCCCGTTAGTGGAGAAAATAACCTCAACAATGCTTCAAAGTGTGTCAGGGAAGGATAGAGCCCGCCTCCTGGCAGTGAGAGCCCCTCATGCACAGGACTTTCTGTTGGCTGTTCCCAACTCCAGCCTTGGCACACACCTCGACCCACAGACCATCCGCATTGTTGCCCCTCGACTTGCCGCCCCTATTCTCAACGAACACAGGTACATTTGTGGCAGTGAAGCAGCAGACCGATTCGCGTACCATGGTCTTGTGTGCCGTAAATCCGAGGGAAAGATTGCAAAAGACATGAGGAGGTTAATAACATTATCAAGAGGAGCCTCACAACAACCGGATGCCCAACAGTAAGGGAGCCACCACAACTTTGCAGATCTGATGGCAGCCATAAGTGTCCAGATGGTATCACACTTCAAGCCTGGACAGACGGTGAGCAGGTGGTGTGGGACTACACATGTGCATCTACCTTGGCTGATATCTATCTCCAATACACCAGGGAGGAGAGAGGAGCAGCAGCCAGCTTCAGGGAGTCCCAAAGGTCTAGAAAATATGGAGAACTTACCCATCATTATATGTTTGTTCACATAGGCTCAGAGACCCTTGGCTCAGAGTGCAACTAAGTTCCTTAAGGAGCTAGGCAAAAGATTCATCAGGGTAATTAGATATCCCAGGGCAGCTAGTTTTCTGTTCCAGCGATTCAGCACTGCTGTTCAGAAGGGTAATGCCTGCTGTATTTTGGGCACGCACCAAAGTTCTGAAGAGCTGGATGAGATTTTTGCATTATAATCGGTGACAAACACGTAACAATATGTACTAGACATGTATCTCTCACATCTCATGTACTGTATATGTCATCTTTATACCAACAATGTATCTCTTAAACCTTTTGTACCATATTATGTAATAAAATATACCTATTGGTAAAAAGGAATGAAAAGATGGGGTGGTAGGGGAAGTGGAATATTCAAACGGCGTCAGGAAGAAATCCAAATATTCTTCCTTGAAGCCTTTTTATCCACTTCTCCGAGGCTGTGGGTCCCACAATTTACACCAGAGGTGGACCCCATATATATATATATATATATATATATATATATATATATATATATATATATATATATATATATATATATATATATATATATATTTATATATAATTTTCGTACAACATAGTGAGTCTCATATATTGCAGTCTTGCACCCATATTTTA
>NC_091302.1:33190800-33288300 GCF_038502225.1 Cherax quadricarinatus | reverse complement strand
GAGTGCCACCATACCCACCATGTATGCCACCATACCCACCATGAGTGCTGCTATACCCACTATGGGTGCCATGCTGCCATAACCACCATGAGTGTCATGCAGCTATATACACCATGAGTGCCACCATAGCCTCAAAAAGTGCCATGCTGCCATACCCACCATGTGTGGCATGCTACCATACTCATCATGAGTGCCGTGCTGCCATACCTACCATGAATGCAATGCTGCCAAATCCACCATGAGTGCCATGCTGCCATACCTAAAATGAGCTTCATGCTGCCATATCCACCATGAGTGCCATGCTCCCATACCCACCATAAGTGCCATCCTGCCATATCCACAAAGAATATCACCCTAACCATCATGACTACCATCGTACCCACCATGAGTGCCACCATACCCACCATATGTGCCACAATACACACCATGAGTGCTGCCATACCCACTAGGAGTGCCATGCTTCCATAATCACTATGAGTGTCATGCTGCTATACCCACCTTGAGTGCCATGCTGCCATACCCACAATGAGTGCCACGCTGCCATACCCACTATTAATGCCACACTGCCATACCCACCATGAGAGCCAACATAGCCTTCATAAGTGCCATGCTGCCATACCCACCATGATGCCATGCTACCATACCCATCATGAGTGCCATGCTACCATACCCGTCATGAGTGCCGTGCTGCCAAACCCACAATGAGTTCCATGCTGCCATACCTAACATGAGTGCCATGCTGCCATGCCCACCATGAGAGCCATGCTACCATACCCACCAGGAGTGCCACCGTACCCACCATGAGTGCCATCGTACCCACCATGAGTGGCATCATATCCACCATGCATGCCATACTGCCATACACACCATGAGTGCCATGCTGCCATACCCACCACGAGTGCCATGCTGCCATACCCACCACGAATGCCGTGCTGCCATACCCACCAAGTGTGCTACCATACCCATCATGAGTGTCACCATACCCACCATACTATTATACAAGACTATTATACAAGACTATTATACAAGACTGTTATACAAGACTATTATACAAGACTATTAAACAAGACTATTATACAAGGCTATTATACAAGACTATTATACAAGACTATTATACAAGACTATTATACAAGACTGTTATACAAGACTATTATACAAGACTATTATACAAGACTATTATACAAGCCTATTATACAAGAATATTATACAAAACTATTATACAAGACAATTATATATGACTATTATACAAGACTATTATACAAGACTATTATATATGACTGTTATACAAGACTATTATACAAGACTATTATATATGACTGTTATACAAGACTATTATAAAAGACTATTACACAAGACTGTTATACAAGACTATTATACAAGACTATTATACAAGACTATTATACAAGACTATTATAAAAGACTATTATACAAGACTGCTATACAAGACTATTATACAAGACTATTATACAAGACTATTATACAAGACTATTATACAAGACTATTATACAAGAATATTATATAAGACTATTATACAAGACTATTATACAAGACTATTATACAAGACTGTTATACAAGACTGTTATACAAGACTATTATACAAGACTATTATACAAGACTATTATACAAGACTATTATACAAGACTATTATATTTGACTATTATACAAGACTATTATACAAGACTATTATACAAGACTATTATACAAGACTATTATACAAGACTATTATATATGACTATTATACAAGACTATTATACAAGACTATTATACAAGACTATTATACAAGACTATTATACAAGACTATTATACAAGACTATTATACAAGACTGTTATACAAGACTATTATACAAGACTATTATACAAGACTATTATACAAGACTATTATACAAGACTATTATACAAGACTATTATACAAGACTATTATACAAGACTATTAATCAAGACTGTTATACAAGACTGTTATACAAGACTGTTATACAAGACTGTTATACAAGACTACTATACAAGACTATTATACAAGACTATTATACAAGACTATTATATATGACTATTATACAAGACTATTATACAAGACTATTATACAAGACTATTATACAAGACTATTAATCAAGACTGTTATACAAGACTGTTATACAAGACTGTTATGTAAGACTGTTATACAAGACTATTATACAAGACTATTATACAAGACTATTATACAAGACTATTATACAAGACTATTAATCAAGACTGTTATACAAGACTGTTATACAAGACTGTTATATAAGACTGTTATACAAGACTATTATACAAGACTGTTATACAAGACTATTATACAAGACTGTTATAGAAGACTATTATACAAGACTGTTATACAAGACTATTATACAAGACTGTTATACAAGACTATTATACAAGACTGTTATACAAGACTATTATACAAGACTATTATACAAGACTGTTATACAAGGTTATTATACAAGACTATTATACAAGACTATTATACAAGACTATTATACAAGACTGTTTTAGAAGACTAGTGGCTAACGCGACGGGCTGGAGTTTTGAGACTCTATGACCGCGGGTTCAATCCCGGCCGGGGGTATGGTTTATTATACAAGACTGTTATACAAGACTATTATACAAGACTATTATACAAGACTGTTATACAAGACTATTACATATGACTATTATACAAGACTATTATACAAGACTATTATACAAGACTATTTTACAAGACTGTTATAGAAGTCTATTATACAAGACTGTTATACAAGACTATTACATATGACTATTATACAAGACTATTATACAAGACTGTTATACAAGACTATTATACAAGACTATTTTACAAGACTGTTATAGAAGACTATTACACAAGACTGTTATACAAGACTATTATACAAGACTATTAAACAAGACTATTATACAAGAATATTATATAAGACTATTATACAAGACTATTATACAAGACTATTATACAAGACTATTATACAAGACTATTATACAAGACTGTTATACAAGACTGTTATACAAGACTATTATACAAGACTATTATACAAGACTATTATACAAGACTATTATACAAGTCTATTATATTTGACTATTATACAAGACTATTATACAATACTATTATACAAGACTATTATACAAGACTATTATACAAGACTATTATATATGACTATTATACAAGACTATTATACAAGACTATTATACAAGACTATTATACAAGACTATTATACAAGACTATTATACAAGACTATTATACAAGACTGTTATACAAGACTATTATACAAGACTATTATACAAGACTATTATACAAGACTATTATACAAGACTATTATACAAGACTATTATACAAGACTATTATACAAGACTATTATACAAGACTATTAATCAAGACTGTTATACAAGACTGTTATACAAGACTATTATACAAGACTATTATACAAGACTATTATACAAGACTATTATATATGACTATTATACAAGACTATTATACAAGACTATTATACAAGACTATTATACAAGACTATTAATCAAGACTGTTATACAAGACTGTTATACAAGACTGTTATACAAGACTGTTATACAAGACTATTATACAAGACTATTATACAAGACAATTAATCAAGACTGTTATACAAGACTGTTATACAAGACTGTTATACAAGACTGTTATACAAGACTATTATACAAGACTATTATATATGACTATTATACAAGACTATTATACAAGACTATTATACAAGACTATTATACAAGACTATTATGCAAGACCATTATACAAGACTATTATACAAGACTATTATACAAGACTATTATACAAGACTATTATACAAGATTATTATACAAGACTATTATATATGACTATTATACAAGACTATTATACAAGACTATTATACAACACTATTATACAAGACTATTATACAAGACTATTATATATGACTATTATACAAGACTATTATACAAGACTATTATACAAGACTATTATACAAGACTATTATATATGACTATTATACAAGACTATTATACAAGACTATTACATATGACTATTATACAAGACTATTATACAAGACTATTATACAAGACTATTATACAAGACTGTTATACAAGACTGTTATACAAGACTGTTATACAAGACTATAATATATGACTATTAAACAAGACTATTATACAAGACTATTATACAGGACTATTATACAAGACTATTATATATGACTATTATACAAGACTATTATACAAGACTATTATTCAAGACTATTATACAAGACTGTTATACAAGACTGTTATACAAGACTGTTATACAAGACTATTATATATGACTATTATACAAGACTATTATACAAGAATATTATACAAGACTATTATACAAGACTATTATACAAGACTGTTATACAAGAATGTTATACAAGACTATTATACAAGACTATTATACAAGACTATTATACAAGACTATTATACAAGACTATTATACAAGACTATTATACAAGACTATTAATCAAGACTGTTATACAAGACTGTTATACAAGACTGTTATACAAGACTGTTATACAAGATTATTATACAAGACTAATATACAAGACTATTATACAAGACTATTATACAAGACTATTATACAAGACTGTTATACAAGGTTATTATACAAGACTATTATACAAGACTATTATACAAGACTATTATACAAGACTGTTTTAGAAGACTAGTGGCTAACGCGACGGGCTGGAGTTTTGAGACTCTATGACCGCGGGTTCAATCCCGGCCGGGGGTATGGTTTATTATACAAGACTGTTATACAAGACTATTATACAAGACTATTATACAAGACTGTTATACAAGACTATTACATATGACTATTATACAAGACTATTATACAAGACTATTATACAAGACTATTTTACAAGACTGTTATAGAAGTCTATTATACAAGACTGTTATACAAGACTATTACATATGACTATTATACAAGACTATTATACAAGACTGTTATACAAGACTATTATACAAGACTATTTTACAAGACTGTTATAGAAGACTATTACACAAGACTGTTATACAAGACTATTATACAAGACTATTAAACAAGACTATTATACAAGAATATTATATAAGACTATTATACAAGACTATTATACAAGACTATTATACAAGACTATTATACAAGACTATTATACAAGACTGTTATACAAGACTGTTATACAAGACTATTATACAAGACTATTATACAAGACTATTATACAAGACTATTATACAAGTCTATTATATTTGACTATTATACAAGACTATTATACAATACTATTATACAAGACTATTATACAAGACTATTATACAAGACTATTATATATGACTATTATACAAGACTATTATACAAGACTATTATACAAGACTATTATACAAGACTATTATACAAGACTATTATACAAGACTATTATACAAGACTGTTATACAAGACTATTATACAAGACTATTATACAAGACTATTATACAAGACTATTATACAAGACTATTATACAAGACTATTATACAAGACTATTATACAAGACTATTATACAAGACTATTAATCAAGACTGTTATACAAGACTGTTATACAAGACTATTATACAAGACTATTATACAAGACTATTATACAAGACTATTATATATGACTATTATACAAGACTATTATACAAGACTATTATACAAGACTATTATACAAGACTATTAATCAAGACTGTTATACAAGACTGTTATACAAGACTGTTATACAAGACTGTTATACAAGACTATTATACAAGACTATTATACAAGACAATTAATCAAGACTGTTATACAAGACTGTTATACAAGACTGTTATACAAGACTGTTATACAAGACTATTATACAAGACTATTATATATGACTATTATACAAGACTATTATACAAGACTATTATACAAGACTATTATACAAGACTATTATGCAAGACCATTATACAAGACTATTATACAAGACTATTATACAAGACTATTATACAAGACTATTATACAAGATTATTATACAAGACTATTATATATGACTATTATACAAGACTATTATACAAGACTATTATACAACACTATTATACAAGACTATTATACAAGACTATTATATATGACTATTATACAAGACTATTATACAAGACTATTATACAAGACTATTATACAAGACTATTATATATGACTATTATACAAGACTATTATACAAGACTATTACATATGACTATTATACAAGACTATTATACAAGACTATTATACAAGACTATTATACAAGACTGTTATACAAGACTGTTATACAAGACTGTTATACAAGACTATAATATATGACTATTAAACAAGACTATTATACAAGACTATTATACAGGACTATTATACAAGACTATTATATATGACTATTATACAAGACTATTATACAAGACTATTATTCAAGACTATTATACAAGACTGTTATACAAGACTGTTATACAAGACTGTTATACAAGACTATTATATATGACTATTATACAAGACTATTATACAAGAATATTATACAAGACTATTATACAAGACTATTATACAAGACTGTTATACAAGAATGTTATACAAGACTATTATACAAGACTATTATACAAGACTATTATACAAGACTATTATACAAGACTATTATACAAGACTATTATACAAGACTATTAATCAAGACTGTTATACAAGACTGTTATACAAGACTGTTATACAAGACTGTTATACAAGATTATTATACAAGACTAATATACAAGACTATTATACAAGACTATTATACAAGACTATTATACAAGATTATTATACAAGACTATTATACAAGACTATTATACAAGACTATTATATAAGACTATTATACAAGACTGTTATACAAGACTATTATACAAGACTGTTATACAAGACTATTATACAAGACTGTTATAGAAGACTATTATACAATACTGTTATACAAGACTATTATACATGACTGTTATACAAGACTATTATACAAGACTGTTATACAAGACTATTATACAAGACTATTATACAAGACTGTTATACAAGGTTATTATACAAGACTATTATACAAGACTATTATACAAGACTATTATACAAGACTATTATATATGACTGTTATACAAGACTATTATACAAGACTGTTATACAAGACTATTATAAAAGACTATTATACAAGACTGTTACAAGACTATTATACAAGACTATTATACAAGACTATTATACAAGACTATTATAAAAGACTATTATACAAGACTGCTATACAAGACTATTATACAAGACTATTATACAAGACTATTATACAAGACTGTTATACAAGACTATTATACAAGACTATTATACAAGACTATTATACAAGACTATTATACAAGACTATTATACAAGACTATTATACAAGACTATTATACAATACTATTATACAAGACTATTATACAAGACTATTAAATATGACTGTTATACAAGACTATTATACAAGACTGTTATACAAGACTATTATAAAAGACTATTATACAAGACTGTTACAAGACTATTATACAAGACTATTATACAAGACTATTATACAAGACTATTATAAAAGACTATTATACAAGACTGCTATACAAGACTGTTATACAAGATTATTATACAAGACTATTATACAAGACTATTATACAAGACTATTATACAAGACTATTATACAAGACTATTATATAAGACTATTATACAAGACTGTTATACAAGACTATTATACAAGACTGTTATACAAGACTATTATACAAGACTGTTATAGAAGACTATTATACAAGACTGTTATACAAGACTATTATACAAGACTGTTATACAAGACTATTATACAAGACTGTTATACAAGACTATTATACAAGACTATTATACAAGACTGTTATAGAAGACTATTATACAAGACTATTATACAAGACTATTATACAATACTATTATACAAGACTATTATACAAGACTATTAAATATGACTGTTATACAAGACTATTATACAAGACTGTTATACAAGACTATTATAAAAGACTATTATACAAGACTGTTACAAGACTATTATACAAGACTATTATACAAGACTATTATACAAGACTATTATAAAAGACTATTATACAAGACTGCTATACAAGACTGTTATACAAGATTATTATACAAGACTATTATACAAGACTATTATACAAGACTATTATACAAGACTATTATACAAGACTATTATATAAGACTATTATACAAGACTGTTATACAAGACTATTATACAAGACTGTTATACAAGACTATTATACAAGACTGTTATAGAAGACTATTATACAAGACTGTTATACAAGACTATTATACAAGACTGTTATACAAGACTATTATACAAGACTGTTATACAAGACTATTATACAAGACTATTATACAAGACTGTTATACAAGGTTATTATACAAGACTATTATACAAGACTATTATACAAGACTATTATACAAGACTGTTTTAGAAGACTATTGTACAAGACTGTTATACAAGACTATTATACAAGACTATTATACAAGACTGTTATACAAGACTATTACATATGACTATTATACAAGACTATTATACAAGACTATTATACAAGACTATTTTACAAGACTGTTATAGAAGACTATTATACAAGACTGTTATACAAGACTATTATACAAGACTGTTATACAAGACTATTATACAAGACTATTATACAAGACTATTATACAAGACTATTATACAAGACTATTATACAAGACTATTATACAAGACTATTATACAAGACTATTATACAAGACTGTTATACAAGACTGTTATACAAGACTATTATACAAATCTATTATACAAGACTATTATACAAGCCTATTATACAAGACTATTATACAAGACTATTATACAAGACTATTATATATGACTATTATACAAGACTATTATACAAGACTATTATATATGACTGTTATACAAGACTATTATACAAGACTATTATATATGACTGTTATACAAGACTATTATACAAGACTGTTATACAAGACTATTATAAAAGACTATTATACAAGACTGTTATACAAGACTATTATACAAGACTATTATACAAGACTATTATACAAGACTATTATAAAAGACTATTATAGAAGACTGCTATACAAGACTATTATACAAGACTATTATACAAGACTAATATACAAGACTATTATACAAGACTATTATACAAGAATATTATATAAGACTATTATACAAGACTATTATACAAGACTATTATACAAGACTGTTATACGAGACTGTTATACAAGACTATTATACAAGACTATTATACAAGACTATTATACAAGACTATTATACAAGACTATTATATTTGACTATTATACAAGACTATTATACAAGACTATTATACAAGACTATTATACAAGACTATTATACAAGACTATTATATATGACTATTATACAAGACTATTATACAAGACTATTATACAAGACTATTATACAAGACTATTATACAAGACTATTATACAAGACTATTATACAAGACTATTATACAAGACTGTTATACAAGACTATTATACAAGACTATTATACAAGACTATTATACAAGACTATTATACAAGACTATTATACAAGACTATTATACAAGACTATTATATATGACTATTATACAAGACTATTATACAAGACTATTATAAAAGACTATTATACAAGACTATTATACAAGACTATAATATATGACTATTATACAAGACTGTTATACAAGACTATTATACAAGACTATTATATATGACTATTTTACAAGACTATTATACAAGACTATTATACAAGACTATTATACAAGACTATTATGCAAGACTATTATACAAGACTATTATACAAGACTATTATACAAGACTATTATACAAGACTATTATACAAGATTATTATACAAGACTATTATATATGACTATTATACAAGACTATTACACAAGACTATTATACAACACTATTATACAAGACTATTATACAAGACTATTATATATGACTGTTATACAAGACTATTATACAAGACTATTATACAAGACTATTATACAAGACTATTATACAAGACTATTATATATGACTATTGTACAAGACTATTATACAAGACTATTATATAAGACTATTATACAAGACTATTATACAAGACTATTATACAAGACTATTATACAAGACTGTTATACAAGACTGTTATACAAGACTGTTATACAAGACTATTATATATGACTATTAAATAAGACTATTACACAAGACTATTATACAGGACTATTATACAAGACTATTATATATGACTATTATACAAGACTATTATACAAGACTATTATACAAGACTATTATACAAGACTGTTATACAAGACTGTTATACAAGACTGTTATACAAGACTATTATATATGACTATTATACAAGACTATTATACAAGACTATTATACAAAACTATTATACAAGACTATTATACAAGACTATTATACAAGACTGTTATACAAGACTGTTATACAAGACTATTATACAAGACTATTATACAAGACTATTATACTAGACTATTATACAAGACTATTATACAAGACTATTATACAACACTATTAATCAAGACTGTTATACAAGACTGTTATAGAAGACTGTTATACAAGACTGTTATACAAGATTATTATACAAGACTATTATACAAGACTATTATACAAGACTATTATACAAGTCTATTATACAAGACTATTATACAAGACTATTACACAAGACTATTATACAAGACTATTATACAAGACTATTATACAAGACTGTTATACAAGACTATTATACAAGACTGTTATACAAGACTATTATACAAGACTGTTATAGAAGACTATTATACAAGACTGTTATACAAGACTATTATTCAAGACTGTTATACAAGACTATTATACAAGACTATTATACAAGACTGTTATACAAGGCTATTATACAAGACTATTATACAAGACTATTATACAAGACTATTATACAAGACTATTATACAAGTCTATTATACAAGACTATTATACAAGACTATTATACAAGTCTATTATACAAGACTATTATACAAGACTATTATACAAGACTATTATACAAGACTATTATACAAGACTATTATACAAGACTGTTATACAAGACTATTATACAAGACTGTTATAGAAGACTATTATACAAGACTGTTATACAAGACTATTATACAAGACTGTTATACAAGACTATTATACAAGACTGTTATACAAGACTATTATACAAGACTATTATACAAGACTGTTATACAAGGCTATTATACAAGACTATTATACAAGACTATTATACAAGGCTATTATACAAGACTATTATACAAGACTATTATACAAGACTATTATACAAGACTGTTTTAGAAGACTATTATACAAGACTGTTATACAAGACTATTATACAAGACTATTATACAAGACTGTTATACAAGACTTTTACATATGACTATTATACAAGACTATTATACAAGACTATTATACAAGACTATTTTACAAGACTGTTATAGAAGACTATTATACAAGACTGTTATACAAGACTATTATACAAGACTGTTATACAAGACTATTATACAAGACTATTATACAAGACTATTATACAAGACTATTATACAAGACTATTATACAAAACTATTATACAAGACTATTATACAAGACTATTATACAAGACTATTATACAAGACTGTTATACAAGACTATTATACAAGACTATTATACAAGACTATTATACAAGACTATTATACAAGATTATTATACAAGACTATTATACAAGACTGTTATACAAGACTATTATACAAGACTATTATACAAGACTATTATACAATACTATTATACAAGACTATTATACAAGACTATTATACAAGACTATTATACAAGACTATTATACAAGACTTTTATACAAAACTGTTATACAAGTCTATTATACAAGACTATTATACAAAACTGTTATACAAGACTATTATACAAGACTATTATATAAAACTGTTATACAAGACTATTATACAAGACTATTATACAAAACTGTTATACAAGACTATCATGGAAGATTATTATATATTTATTTTACGCATAAATATTCCGGATGTAATAATTTTGTTGAGTTATGGAAATGCTAATATTGATGTTATTGATGTTGTAGGATGTTACTGATGTTGCTGATGTTTTGGGCTGTTGTTATTTATGTTGCTGATGTTATGGGGTGTAGTTATATGTTACTGATGATGTGGCTGATGCTAATGATGTTGCTGATGTTGTGTGATACTAGTGATGTTGCTGATGTTATGGTTATTGTTATTGATGTTGTTGATATTGTTAGTGATGCTAGTGATGTTGCTGATGTTGTGAGTGATGTTATTAATGTTGCTGATTTTGTGGGTTATGCTACTGATGTTGTGGGTGATGCTATTGATGTTGTTGATGTTGTGGGTGATGCTATTAATGTTGTTTATGTTGTAGGTGATACTAGTGATGTTGCTGATGTTGTGGTTATTGTTACTGATGTTGGTGATGTTGTGAGTAATGATATTAATGTTGGTGATGTTCTGGGTGATATTGATGTTGTGAGTGATGCTACTGATGTTGTGGGGGAATCTATTGATGTTGTGAGTGATGCTATTGATGTTGCTGATGTTGTGGGTATTGTTGCTGGTGTTGTAGTTATTGTCACTGATGTTAGTGATGTTGTAGGCATTGTTATTGATGTTACTGATGTTGTGGATGTTGTTACTGATTTCTTTAGTGTTACTGATGTTAATCATATAGCAGGTGTTGTTACTGATGTAAATATTCCTAGTGATGTAGTTGCTGTTATTTATGTTACTGATATGGATGTTGTTACTGATGTGGATGTTGTTACTGATGTTACTGATGTGGATGTTGTTACTGATGTTACTGATGTGGATGTTGTTACTGATGTGGATGTTGTTACTGATGTTACTGATGTGGATGTTGTTACCGATGTTATTGATGTGGATGTTGTTACAGATGTTACTGATGTGGATGTTGTTACAGATGTTATTGATGTGGATGTTGTTACTGATGTGGATGTTGTTACTGATGTTATTGATGTGGATGTTGTTACAGATGTTATTGATGTGGATGTTGTTACTGATGTGGATGTTGTTACTGATGTTATTGATGTGGATGTTGTTACCGATGTTACTGATGTGGATGTTGTTACTGATGTTACTGATGTGGATGTTGTTACAGATATTATTGATATGGATGTTGTTACTGATGTGGATGTTGTTACCGATGTTACTGATGTGGATGTTGTTACAGATATTACTGATGTGGATGTTGTTACTGATGTGGATGTTGTTACCGATGTTACTGATGTGGATGTTGATACAGATATTATTGATGTGGATGTTGTTACTGATGTGGATGTTGTTACTGATGTGGATGTTGTTACCGATGTTACTGACGTGAATGTTGTTACCAATGTTACTGATATGGATGTTGTTACTGATGTTACTGATGTTACTGATGTTACTGATGTGGATGTTGTTACATATATTATTGATGTGGATGTTGTTACTGATGTGGATGTTGTTACTGATGTTATTGATGTGGATGTTGTTACAGATATTATTGATGTGGATGTTGTTACTGATGTGGATGTTGTTACTGATGTGGATGTTGTTACTGATGTTATTGATGTGGATGTTGTTACAGATATTATTGATGTGGACGTTGTTACTGATGTGGATGTTGTTACCGATGTTACTGATGTGGATGTTGTTACTGATGTTACTGATGTGGATGTTGTTACTGATGTTACTGATGTGGATGTTGTTACCGATGTTACTGATGTGGATGTTGTTACTGATGTTACTGATGTGGATGTTGTTACTGATGTTACTGATGTGGATGTTGTTACCAATGTTACTGATGTGGATGTTGTTACTGATGTTACTGATGTGGATGTTGTTACCAATGTTACTGATGTGGATGTTGTTACCAATGTTACTGATGTGGATGTTGTTACTGATGTTACTGATGTGGATGTTGTTACCAATGTTACTGATGTGGATGTTGTTACCGATGTTACTGATGTGGATGTTGTTACCAATGTTACTGATGTGGATGTTGTTACTGATGTTACTGATGTGGATGTTGTTACTGATGTTACTGATGTGGATGTTGTTACTGATGTTACTGATGTGGATGTTGTTACCGATGTTACTGATGTGGATGTTGTTACAGATGTTATTGATGTGGATGTTGTTACTGATGTGGATGTTGTTACAGATATTATTGATGTGGATGTTGTTACTGATGTGGATGTTGTTACTGATGTTACTGATGTGGATGTTGTTACCAATGTTAGTGATGTGGATGTTGTTACATATGTTATTGATGTGGATGTTGTTACTGATGTGGATGTTGTTACAGATATTATTGATGTGGATGTTGTTACTGATGTGGATGTTGTTACTGATGTGGATGTTGTTACTGATGTGGATGTTGTTACTGATGTTGTGAGTGTTGCTATCTATGTTACCGATGTTGTGATGTTATTAATGGTACTTATAATTTGTTATCAATGTTACTGATGTGGATATTTTTGATGTCACTGATGTTGGGATGTAATCATTCATGTTATTGATGAGGCTGCTATTATTGATGTAAATGACGTAGTTGACAATACTGATGTTATTGACGTTGTGGGTGTTTTAATTAATGTTATTGATGTGGATGTTTTAATTGATGTTATTGATGTTGTGGATGTTTTAATTGATGTTATTGATGTTGTGGATGTTTTAATCGAGGTTACTGATGTGTTATTTATGTGTAATTAGCGCAGGGTGTTGCTACTGATGTAGAGCGTAATTGATGTGGATGTTACTGATGTTATTATTGATATGCGTGCCGTTGATGTTTTCACTAACAGGCTGGGTGGGTAGAGCACTCAGCTCACGCACGCTGAGGGTCCGTGGCTCGATTCCCGAACCACGGACCCGAACCTAGCAGGAAGTAGGTACCTGGGTGTTAGTTGGGGTTTCATCCTAGGGATGGGGAAGTAACAGGTTACGTAAGGTTAGTCACGAAACCGGACAAGCGTTTCCTGACGCGAGTCTTAGTCATATGATGACCCGCCGTTGGAGCTTTTGGTCATCTGACCGAAGCCTTCCGCTGGACCGGTAAGGTCCACCCCTTTATAAATTATGGTCATAGTTATAGCCATTAGCTTGGCGAGTAACAGCGCTTAGATAGTAAAACTGATCTTTGTAAACACACACACACACACACACACACACACACACACACACACACACACACACACACACACACACAACGGAACATTTAAGAGTCAAAATTTAAATATATGTAACAGTAATACTTGGTAAGAGAACACTCACTGTGTAGCAAACATTTCCTTAATGATTCGTTCTTTTGGGAGTAGTTACTGCTGTAACTACTCTGCCTGCTTTCTCTCTCTCTCTCTCTCTCTCTCTCTCTTTCCACTCCACTGCGTCCATCACTCTCTTTATACACTACTTCCCTCTCTCCCTGCCTCCACTGCGTCCATCACTCTCTTTATACACTACTTCCCTCTCTCCCTGCCTTCATCCTTCTCTCTGTCTCTGTCTCTCTGTCTCTGCCTCTGTCTCTCTCTCTCTCTCTCTCTCTCTCTCTCTCTCCCTCCCCACCATTAACTCTGCCAGGCTCACATTAACTACTCTCAGCCGTCGTCATTAACACGGTAGTTAACATATAATTACAATTGACTTTACGACGTGATTCCCAAGTTTAATTGTTATGATCCAGGAAAGTGAGAGAAAATGAGTGGGAGGGGAAAGAGAGAGAGAGAGAGAGAGAGAGAGAGAGAGAGAGAGAGAGAGAGAGAGAGAGAGAGAGAGAGAGAGAGAGAGAGAGAGAGAGAGAGAGAGAGAGAGAGAGAGAGAGACAGATACAGAGAGAGAGACAGACAGACAGACAGACAGGCAGACAGAAAGAGAGAGAGAGAGACAGAGACAGAGAAAGTGAGAAAATGAGAAGAGAGCAATATAAAAGAAAGGTAGAAGAGAGAAGAAATGAAGACATAGGAAATGTAAGAGGTAGATTATATCTCATTAAAAGTAGGTCTTAGACGGGGATGTGTGATGTCACCATAGGGCATAGTTGTTCAATATATTTATAGACGGAGTTGTAAGAGAAGTGAATGTTCGGTTGTTGGCAAGAGGTGTGGGATTAAAAGATAAAGAATCTAACACAAAGTGAGAGTTGTCACAGTTGCCTTTTGCTGATGACACTGTGCTTTTGGGAGATTCTGAAGAGAAGTTGCAGAGGTTGGTGGATGAGTTTGGTAGGGTATGTAAAAGAAGGAAATTAAAAGTGAACATAGGAAAGAGTAAGGTGATGAGAGTGACAAAAAAATAGGAATTGAAGTACTGGATATCAGATTGGAGGGAGGGAGGATAGAGGAAGTGAATGTGTTCAGATATTTGGGAATGGGCTTGTCAGCAGACGCGTCTATGAAAGTCGAGGTGAATCAAAGAACTGATGAGAGAAAAAAGATGAGTGATGCACTATTGAGAAGTCTGTGGAGACAAAGAACTCTATCCATGGAGGTAAAAAGTAAATGTATCAGAGAATAGTGGTAAGAAAAGTCTTATATGGGAGTGAAGCATGGGTTTTAAACATTGTAGCAAGGGGGCTGAAGAGAGTGGAGATGCCGTGTCTGATGACACTCTGTGGTGTAAACATAACGCAGAGAATCTGTAATATGGAGATTAGGAGGAGGTGCGAGTTACTTAAAATATTATCCAGAGAGCTGAGGAGAGGTTGTTGAGCAAAATAGAATGACTTGGAGGGTGTATAAATCTGTAGTGGAGGGAAGGAAAGATGGAGAGAGGTAAAGGAAGTTTTTGTATGTGAGGGGCTTAGATATCCGACAGTCGTGTGTGAGTGTGTTTAGACAGGAGTGGAGGCAAGTGGTTTTTATAACTTGACGTGCTGTTGGAGTGTGAGCAAGGTAATATTTAAGAAGGCATTTAAGTGAAACCAGTTAACTGTATTTGGAGTCCTGGAGGAAGGAAGTACAATGCCTGCACTCTGAAGGAGGGGTGGAGATATTACAGTTCGGTGGGGCATCTGAACTGTAGAATCTGCGCACCTCTGGTGTGACAATGATGGAGTAATGGCGAAAGTGCTTCTTCTTTCTTCAACCTGCGTCGGCAGGAGACGTCCGCTGTCTTAAATCTATCTAACTATCTATATTGTGGGACCCATAGCCTCGGAGAATCAGATAAATAGGATTCGAGGAATGTATAAATAAATACATATATATATAAAAGCCCTAATATATATATATATATATATATATATATATATATATATATATATATATATATATATATATATATATATATATATATATATATATATATATATATATATATATATATATATATATATATATATATATATATATATATGTATATATGTCGTGCCGAATAGGCAGAACTTGCGATCTTGGCTTAAATAGCAACGCTCATCTTGCCATATAGGACAAGTGAAAATTTGTGTATGCAATAATTTCGCCAAAATCATTCTGAACCTAACGATAAAAATATATTTCACTGTGTTTGTTTAGTATTAAATTATTGTAAACAAATCTAAAATATATTTAGTTGGGTTAGGTTAAAATAAATTAGTCTTGTTATAATAAGGTTAGGTAAGTTTTCTAAGTTCCTTTTGGTGCAAAATTATAATTTTTTTCATCAACATTAATGAAAAAAATATATCTATAAACGTATAAGAGAAAATTTTAGAAAGAACTTAATTTTAAATGAGTTCTTGCTAATTGACCAGTTTTACATATTCGGCACGACATATATATATATATATATATATATATATATATATATATATATATATATATATATATATATATATATATATATATATATATATATATATGTATATATATATATATATGTATATATATATATATATATATATATATATATATATATATATATATATATATATATATATATATATATATATATATATATATATATATATATATATTAGGGCTTTTTTATTACATGTGTAAGAGAAAGAAACACATAAGGGTAATGTGTTGAAGAGTAATACACACTTGTTCTGTTTCATTCAAATGCCTCACTTGTGTGATATCTGGCGTAAATGTTATGTGTGTGTGTATGTGTGTGTGTGTGTGTGTGTGTGTGTGTGTGTGTGTGTGTGTGTGTGTGTGTGTGTGTGTGTGTGTGTGTGAGTGTGTGTGTGTATGTGTGTGTGTGTGTGTGTGTGTGTGTGTATGTGTGTGTGTGTGTGTGTGTGAGCGCGAGTGCTTGCATACAATGTTTTGTAAATCAGTGTTCTGATCCACATAGTCTATGTTGCTCTACCTTCTTACATCCACAGCTACACCTCACCACATAGTCTATATTATTCTGCCTTACTACATACACAGCTACACCTCACCACATAGTCTATATTATTCTGCCTTACTACATACACAGCTACACCTCACCACATAAACAATTACAAGGTACAGTGCACAGTGCTATAAGTCTGGACAACACCTGACAGTGCACAGTGCTGTAAGTCTGGACAACACCTGACAGTGCACAGTGCTGTAAGTCTGGACAACACCTGACAGTGCACAGTGCTGTAAGTCTGGACAACACCTGACAGTGCACAGTGCTATAAGTCTGGACAACACCTGACAGTGCACAGTGCTATAAGTCTGGAAAACACTTAACCACCTTCGGGTTGTGCTGAACATATCAGGCAAGATACTTCAGACTAATAGAACACAATAGAACAAAACAAACATTGCACATATGTGCATACGAAGATATAAAAGAGACATTACTTGTAATAAAGATTACGCACATAAGTGAGAGTAGATAAAACACTGTAACAAGTCCTTCGTGACGAGAAGAAACATGAGTTAAAGTCGAAACAAATAAGATACATTTTAAGATATATTTTTTAAGATTAAAAATTATATTTGCATTTAACTTTTAATACAATAATTTAAAAATTGGAGATATGGTATAATTTAAGTACCAAAGTTGAATGGAGAATACTGAAGCAGTAATGGTAGTATGGTAAAGTCAGTACAGACAATGGAAGGTATTTGCAAAGAGAGATGAGGTAAGTTATTTAACTTCAGTAGTTAGGCACACACTTGTTGTTTTAGTTAAGTTTTAAGTTGAGTAAGATTGTTGCAATCCTTCAACTCGTCTCTCAAGTTATTCAGCATCTTTGGTCATTAATTTGCATAGAATTTCTGTAGATGATCAGTGGAAGACGAGGTATATCAGGTTGATCTTTGTTTCTGGTGTGACGCTTGAGTGTTCTTTGTTTCTGGTGTGACGCTTGAGTGTTCTTTGTTTCTGGTGTGACGCTTGAGTGTTCTTTGTTTCTGGTGTGACGCTTGAGTGTTCTTTGTTTCTAGTGTGACGCTTGAGTGTTCTTTGTTTCTAGTGTGACGCTTGAGTGTTCTTTGTTTCTAGTGTGACGCTTGAGTGTTCTTTGTTTCTAGTGTGACGCTTGAGTGTTCTTTGTTTCTAGTGTGACGCTTGAGTGTTCTTTGTTTCTGGTGTGACGCTTGAGTGTTCTTTGTTTCTGGTGTGACGCTTGAGTGTTCTCTTACAGTGTTCTGGGAATTTCTTGAGTTCAGTGTTAGCGTTACAGTGTAACAATGTGATTATGTAAATTGAAGAGTAGTATGAATTGCATTTATATTTAGTAAGTTTACGGATATGAATAAGTGCAAAGTGTGTCTCTTGTTGGAGTTTGTAATTGTTCTGAGAACTGCCTTTTGTTGAGTTATAATTGTTTGAGGTGAGTAGCCGAGGTGGACCCCCAGGCACAGCTTCCCTACGTCAGGTATGGTGAGGTGGACCCCCAGGCACAGCTTCCCTACGTCAGGTATGGTGAGATGGACCCCCAGGCACAGCTTCCCTACGTCAGGTATGGTGAGGTGGACCCCCAGACACAGCTTCCCTACGTCAGGTATGGTGAGATGGACCCCCAGGCACAGCTTCCCTACGTCAGGTATGGTGAGGTGGACCCCCAGGCACAGCTTCCCTACGTCAGGTATGGTGAGATGGACCCCCAGGCACAGCTTCCCTACGTCAGGTATGGTGAGATGGATCCCCAGGCACAGCTTCCCTTCGTCAGGTATGGTGAGATGGACCCCCAGGCACAGCTTCCCTACGTCAGGTATGGTGAGATGGATCCCTAGGCACAGCTTCCCTACGTCAGGTATGGTGAGGTGGACCCCCAGACACAGCTTCCCTACGTCAGGTATGGTGAGGTGAACCCCCAGACACAGCTTCCCTACGTCAGGTATGGTGAGGTGGACCCCCAGACACAGCTTCCCTACGTCAGGTATGGTGAGATCGACCCCCAGACACAGCTTCCTTACGTCAGGTATGGTGAGATGGACCCCCAGACACAGCTTTCCTACGTCAGGTATGGTGAGATGGACCCCCAGACACAGCTTCCCTACGTCAGGTATGGGGAGATAAGGGACAAGTGTCTGGAGTACAGGTTGTGGAACATAATAGTGAACTTTGGAAATTTTCCCTACCGTCTTAGAGACTTGTTGATATGAGTTGGATATGAACATTAAATTTTGGTTCTTTATCTATTATACCTAGGAATTTTCTCTCTCTTTTTGTACTGTTTGAGCATCATTGATTCTAGTGGATAATTGTGGACATGGCTTGTTTCCAAATGATATATAAAATATGGATAACTAAAGTATAATGACCACTTGCCAATGTTCAGTCATAATCAACATGGAGACAGAAGCAGAAGATTAATTGATCTGTATATTTCGATCCCCTTTCTGGGATCCTCTTCAGCTGAAGAGGTGTAGGTGTCGGTGTCCCTACAGGACACCTAGCTTTATGGGTAAGGTACAGAACGAGGTGCATTTATGGTTATATGTTGTAGTCTGTTACAGAGGTAGGATCAGAAATATGTGTTGACACTTGAGGAGGAGTGTTGGGATCAACCGTATCAAAGGCCTTTTGTAGATTAGTGAAAAATACAGTAGGATACTCATTTTAAGGCTTTAAGGCTTCTTTTTGTTGTATCACTACTACTTCAGTCTGAAGCCAAACTGACAGGAAGAACGTATATTGTGCTTTGTTAGGTACATGTATAGCTACTGTATTTTCGGGCATATAAGGCGCACGAGCATATAAACAACTGCTAAAGAGTAACCCAAAGCCTAGCCTTAACCTTGACCTTGATCACATAAGGCGCAGGGTGATTTTTCCAAGACTTTTTTGGGGGGAAAGAGCACGCCTTATATGCTGGAAAATACGGTACCTATGGATCAGTTTCTCAAATATATTTTACAGTACTGGAGAATTAGAGATTGGTCTGTAGTTATTAACATCAGTTAAATCACCACACTGGTGGCTGGGTGTTGTCTTGGCTCCCTCCCTCTTGAAAGCCTCTGGAAAAGTTTATTCCTCAAGTGATATGTTGAAAAGCTGTGCTATAGCTGGAGATAATACTCGTGCAGCTTTTTTGTAGATGATTATGGGTATCTCATTAGCACTGCTACCAGTATTTTTAAGTGATTTTACTGCTGAATCTATTTCTGCAGGGGAGGTAGAAGCCAGGCAGAAAGAATGAAGATAATTGCTTGTGAGAAAGGTACTGATGTTGGCTTGAACCTCGGGAATATTCTCTGCAAGATTAGTTCCTGCTGTAGCAAAGAAGTGATTAAGTTTGTTTACAGTATTAAAAGTCGAGGAGGGAGCTTCGTTTGCTTAAGACTTAGTTGGCTATTTCTGTTTCTCTGAGATTTTTATTTACCTAGAATTTGAGAGAATGTTGTCCAAGTTTGTCTTATATCTCCTTTGGAATTATTAAATCTAGCGGAATAGTAGTTCTGAGGGGAATTTATGATAATGAGATTCCAGAGTGTCTCTATCTCCTTGGAAATGAGACCTACACTGTACATTTTCTGATTATCATATTTCTTCTCGATTGACCTGATCAAGTTTTTATCTGACTATTACTTATTTTGCGCTTTTATTGTTTCAGTTTTTGTGGACAGTATACAGCGTAGTGATGTTCAGTAATATTAAGAAAGTTGTATACACGATAATTTATATCCTGGCTGATATTCAGGTCTCTCTACCATTTAGTGTATTTAATGGCATCAGTGAATTTGTTGACTGAAGGATCATAGTACATGAATGGTATACAAAACCGACAAGATAAAAATTAAGATACATGTGGAACATCTGGGTATCTTTATTGTACATATTTCGCCACCCAGTAGCTTTATCAATACAAATTTAAAAGTAATTTGTTTGATTTCGAGTGATCTCTTTGTAATGATCGTTATTAAAATAGTAGGGTACTGGTGCGTCCTGTCCTTGACACCTGTACTCCGGGGCGCTGCTGTGATGGTCCAGTGATGATCAAGCACAGAAACAGATGTTTCAGTGGTTTTTGTGAATTTAGTGAGTGATGCTTCAGGAGGCAGGACTAAACATTGTCTAGGAAACTCGACACTTGGTGGTTATATATTCAGCAGAGCTTTATGCTGAAATCACCAGCAATCATGTCACCAGCAATCATGTTACGTAAAAGGACACAGGTGCAAGTAATGTGACTTTTTTGTGGCAACGTTTCGCTCTCCAAGAGTTTTATCAAGCCGTTACAAACAATACAGTGATACAAAGGATATATATATGTAGGAAGTGAGGTGCAGAGTCCCTCACTTCCTACATATATCCTTTGCAACACTGTATTGTTTGTAACGGCTTAACAAAGTTCCTGGAGAGCGAAACGTTGCCAGAATAAAATGTCACATTAGTTGCACTTGTGTCCTTTTATCTAACATATTGTCGGTGATTGTACCAACAATATTATGGCTTTCATCATGTTTCTTAAGTTACCACTAAAGCTTTGAATGTTTACGTGGAGCATTTTGTAAATTCTACCAACTCTTATTGGATCACTACTATTGATTTTAAATTGAACAGATATATAGTCGCCATATTCATGACTGGCATTTATGATATTAGCAAAGAAAAATCACTAGCATAATAACTAACTGCACCACCAACCCTTCATGTTCAGCCTACAGGATTATTATTATTATAATCAAAAAGAAGCGCTAAGCCACAAGGACTATTCAGCCTACAGGAGACGTGTGTACCCAGGTACGTTGAGCACATTGGTAACGTCATGCTTCAGTCAGGTCTCAGTATAATAAAGGAGAAACTTGTATTTAGAGATTCAGGTAATAACTTAATATCATCACTGTGTTTAGTGAGCTAGTGTTGTGATTGAAGATGCTAAAACACATCTCTTGTCAGGAACATACTTAGCAATGTTGGCTGAATAGCACTTGCAATATTGGTTAGTAAGCTCCTGGTTGCTGCGTATATTGTTGAAGAGATTAAACTCAGGATCAGTGTTTCCACGCATAAATAACGAAGGTATTTGCACTTGATATGAAAAACACTGAGGTGACTGAGCCGAGTAAATGTGTGTACATATACAATTAAGTACAGACAAAGGACAAACAATGTGAGAAATATATAGTGATTATAATCTCAATAATCAGCATAATGTTAACACAGTAACGTAGCAACAAAAGAGAAATAACTAGTAATTATAATAGAGGATTACAAGAGAGTTAGTTAACACAGGTAGAGAAGAGACTTCAAATACTGGATAGATGATTAACGTTAAATTTACATATGATACAGTGATCTTATAAGATAACAAACTGAGTGATAAGATTGAGACACTCATGCAACACATGGGAATCCTTACTGAGGAAACGTTTCGCCACACAGTGGCTTCATCAGTCCAATACAAAGCAAAGAGGGGTAAGGAGAGGAGGAGTTTGAGGGAATCAGTCCCTCAGCCTGGAGTCGATGTGTTCAGTCCATCAAGAGAGAGAGAGAGAGAGAGAGAGAGAGAGAGAGAGAGAGAGAGAGAGAGAGAGAGAGAGAGAGAGAGAGAGAGAGAGAGAGAGAGAGAGAGAGAGAGAGAGAGAGAGAGAGAGAGAGAGAGAGAGAGAGAGAGAGAGAGAGAGAGAGAGAGAGAGAGAAAGAGAGAGAATAATTTTATCAGATAAAGCCTCGCTCTCTCTACAAATATCTTTCGCAAATTACCCAGAGAGTAATTAGACAGACTTGTAAATTGGTCTTTAATGACTTCTTTCTTGTAAACACAAGTATAATGGTGTAGTCGATGGCCTCTTGTCCTTGTTATTTTTTTGTTTTTGTTGTTTGTTGCGATTGTTGTTATGTCTGTTGTGACTGTAGTTGTCTGATGTGTTTGTTGTTATTGTTGTTGTTGTCTTGTGTTTGTTGCACTTATTGTTGTTGTATTTGTTACTGTTTGTGTTTGTTGCTACTGTTATTGTTGTTTGTTTGTTGCTATGGTTGTTGTAAGTAATAATAATAATAATAATAATAATAATAATAATAATAATAATAATAACAGCACCACCGCCACCAACAACAATAATAATAATGATAATAATAATGATTATTATTATTATTATTATTATTATTATTATTATTATTATTATTATATATTTTATTTTTGTTGTCGGGTTCCACGTACTCGTTATCAGAGTCATATTTCAATGAATTTCAGAGGTTATTTTCATATATTTAGCAGAGTTTTGATAGAGCAAAAATAAAGATAGGTGTGAAACATATCTTACTGCATGTGAGATATCTTTAATGTTTCATATAACCATTTTGGCTGAGTTGGAAGCTGCTGTTTGCCTAGAGAAATGTCAATTATTCTTTGTTGACATGTAATTTTGGAGAGGGAGGGAGAGAGAGAGAGAGAGAGAGAGAGAGAGAGAGAGAGAGAGAGAGAGAGAGAGAGAGAGAGAGAGAGAGAGAGAGAGAGAGAGAGAGAGAGAGAGAGAGAGACAGACAGACAGATAGAGAGAGCTACACACACCACAATAAGTGGTCATATGTAAGATGGTAATACAATTTCAATAAAATAAGTAGATCAGCAACTGCACAACCAAAAAACCAATCGAGAGTTTTCACTCAGTAAGCAACTTTTCAAAGTTGAAAGCCGATCAGAAGAGGCATTCTCCAGTTATAGCACGGAAACTTAAATCCCACTTTGTTTAATAAAATTCACAAGTCGGAATTTACATAGTGCAGCAAAGAGAACTCTCACTCAAACACCATATCACATATCAACACTGTCTAAAATCATAATGAACATTGTTTTGGCTGAGACACCTCGGACTTTTATAGTTTGAAGCCATGCCAAAAAGAGATTCTCAAGGTGTCGCAAGGAAGAAATATCCCACATTTTGAATAAACAGAAAGGCGGTCGAGGTGCTCGAATCGTGGTCCGTAAATTGATAGTTCGACGCTCTGCTGTCTCTAGACTAATCTGGGCCTCTTATAGGAAGGAATCAGAACTAATATTAACTGCTAGTCTAGACTACCTTTTCCACCCCAATAGGTCATTTTCATTTCCTCATAATGCCTTTCAGTTTATGCTCATCCCCTATCACAGTTTCAAGGGTTATGACGAACATATTTAGTGGCCTTGTAGGTAATGTACTCATGGTGTACTTAGACGACGTAATCATCTAGATGACAGAGCATCGGACTCAATTTATGGACCGCCATTCGAGCACCTCATCCACCCATCTGCTTATTCATTGACAGTTATTTATTGCAACTAAATTTGAGCTCATCCAACATTTTGTTTACATAAAATTGGTAAATTAGAGGATGGTACACCTGAGTTTATCACCTAAAGTTTATCACAATATTTGCTTTCATTGAAAAAATAAACAAATGCAGGATAACGCGATCCTTTATTGACAACGTTTCGCCCACACAGTGGCCTTTATCAAGTCACAAACAGATCTACCTGGGTAAAGAGTAAACGAGTATATATAGGGAGGAGAGTCAGGTGGAAAATGTTGGGTAGGTTGAATTAGAGACTGACCTGCACGGGACGGGCGAGTGTGTGTTATGTACAATAACAATAAAAAAATTCCCTGTCAAGTGGTTCAGCCAGGAAACTTCATCGTTATCCTACATAACACACTCGCCTGTCCCGTTCAGGTCAGTCTCATACAACCTACCCAACATTCTCCACCTGACTCTCCACGCTATATATATAGATATATATACTTAAGTACTCCTTACCCAGTTAGATCTATTTGTGACTTCATAAAGCCCACTGTGTGGGCGAAACGTAGCCAATAAAGGATGGCATTATACTGCATTTGTGTTTATTTTTCCATCTTGTCGGTATTTTATACCTTGTATCTCCAAACGCTCTCGTCACACTGAAACTGCAGCAGCATCTGCGTGTATAAAATTGGTAAATTGGAAATGACAGGCAAAAGTCTTCCTCTCAGTAAGAAACAATAATGTTTAAAGTTTGAAGCCGTACAGAAGATTCATTTAAATTTTGAAGAAGAAGAATAACAAGTCTACATAAGTCAGTGACTGTCTTCCCAAAGTGTCACAGGAGAGGGTAACAAATTTTACAGACGATACCGGTAGAGTATCACAGAGATTATTAAGGTTGGTTTTCAGGTTGTCTCCTCAGTGCACCAAGAAAACCAACAGATTAATCTTTGACAGTCAGACTGTCACCTGGTCGGCGACCAGGTGACAGTCTGACTGGAACTATTTTTTTTTTTAATTTTGCATTAAAAAAATATGAAAACAGGTCAAGGGAATTGCTTTAAAAGTCTGTTTAATTTTTATTTTTTTTATTTTGTTAACTCAGTACGATAGTGCTAAAAAAAGTTAGTATGACAACAGTTTTTTATAAATACAGTTAATAAATTAGATCCTACAAAGACTACTAAAAATCTAAATCTTTCACTAGGGATACACCAGCGGTTAAAGTTTGAAGCCGATACAAAGAGGCGTTGTCAAGTAACCTCAAAACAAATATTGCTGTTTTTTCATGAAAATTAGTTAATTGAACTTAAACAGCTCTAAAAAAGACTCCAGGACCTTCTGCTAAACACTCAAACACTGGAAGTTTGAAACCGATCAGAAGAGACATTTTTTATTGCTACACAGAAGCCAACATCAAGACTTGGTTAATAATGTTACCAATCAAAGCTTACGCAACCGAACAAAATGTGAACCTTCGTTTGAGCAAGCCACATCACGACTGAAAGTTTGAAGCCGATCGGAAGTAGATTTCTCAAGTTATTACACAGGGACCAATATTTCCTCGTTTTTCAATTGTTAGAAAATGGAAGTTTTTCATCTGTAAATTTTCAAACTATAATGACTCGTCTGGGAAACCCTCAGCACTTATAATTTAAAGACTTTTTATTACAACCCAGGAACTCAAAGGCCTGTTATCCTGGGTGTCAAGGGAGGAAAATAAACACAGCCAAAAACTTTGACTTGTATTATCTTTCACCAAGTATAAACAGCAGTATGTACACTATATACACTATGTACAGCAATAGGCATTAGTGCACGCCACGGAAATCAAGGCAGAGTTGGAGCCTATAGAATGCAGACCACTGTGCTTCAACCAGGTCTAGAATGGAAATGACAAGAGTGGAAATGTGAGTGGTATCCACGTCACCTCCACAATTGCCAGATCCACTTTCTCATTGGCTGAACCTAGATACTGATCTGACGATGGGGCTCCATCGTCCCACCCTTAGTATCTGGTTCGCTGGTAGAGGAGGTAGCCTTTTAGTGAGGGTGTGAACATGCGCCGAATAAAGGTTTCGTACTCTTTGCAATAGGGCGAAAAAATACCACTTTTTATAATAAAACTTGCGATGAAAAGAGACAAATGAAGAATAATTAGATCCTTTATCGGCAACGTTTCGCCCACTCACTGGACATTATCAAGTAATGGCATAAACCTTGGTAACTGATAATGACAAACTGGTTTAAGAAGACACCAGAAAACACTAGATATATTTAGAAAGTTAGAAGTGATCAAGTTTCTAGGATCAAAACGTTATCTCATAAATATGTCCCTGTGTTTACTCATGTGTCTTCTTGAACCAATTACAAAGTAACAAACAGATCCATCTGGGGAGAGAAGATGAAACTATATAGTGATCGTAGTGATGAAGAGTCAGCTGATAAGTTTTTGTTCGGAGTTTTAACCCCGGAGGGTTAGCTACCCAGGATAACCCAAGAAAGTCAGAGCGTCATCGAGGACTCTCTGACTTATTTCCATTGGTGTCCTCAGTCTTTTCCCCCAGGATGCGACCCACACCAGTCGACTAACACTCACGTACCTACTTGCTTGCTAGGTAAACAGGACAACAGGTGTAAGGAAACACGTCTAATGTTTCCACCCTTGCTGAGGACCGAACCATGGACACTCAGCGCCTGAAGCGAGAGCGTTGCCTACGAGGCCACGGGCCACGAGTCAGGTGAGGAGTGCTTCAGCTACGATGAAAACAGACCGGACAAATTTCTGGCCGAAAAGTGTTGATTTTAAAAACCTGCCAAGCGTAGGTCAGCAGGCCTGCTGCAGCGTTCCTCCATGCTATAACCTACTGATGTACGGGGCAACGATCAAGAAGTTCCTAAAACGCCACGCATCATAAAAGTTTTTAAAAGATTACAGGGACGCCAACTTGTTGATTTTATGAGGGAAGAAGCATGAGTTAGGGAACCCAGATCAACCTGGGTTTAGAGCAGGAAGATCATGCGTATCAAGACTCTTAGATCACTTTGAAAAATACGACCATAGGATAATGGCTCATAGGCTTGTAGACGACAACCACCCAGGGAGGTACAACTGTCTTGTCATAGTAGAAACATAGGCAGTAGGTTGGTAAAAACCACACAGGGAGGTACTACTGTCCTATCATAGTAGAAACATAGGCAGTAGGTTGGTAAAAACCACACAGGGAGGTACTACTGTCCTATCATAGTAGAAACATAGGCAGTAGGTTGGTAAAAACCACACAGGGAGGTACTACTATTCTATCATAATTAATGTGAAAGGAAAACCTGTAAATTGTTGTACACTAACAGGATTGCTTCTTACCATGCTATCATAAACACGTAAGATAACAGATAAATCTTGCAACTACAACTTACATTCAGCATCCGCTACACACACATTTGAATATTTAACATGCACACGTAATGGAACACACTCATCTGGGTTGACTTATGAATTTCTTAGCGGTTTTTGACTTTGGAGTTATTCTTTTCAGTCTTATGCCGAAATCGGTTCGAATTCTTCCTTCGTAAACAAAGAGTACTCCAGGATGATTTGAATAGACTGACGCAATGGTCGGAGAAGTGGCAGATGCAGTTTAATATTGACAAATGCAAAGTTCTAAATGTTGGACAGGTAAATAACCATGCCACATATAAACTAAATGATGTAGATCTTAATACTACTAGTATTAAGTGTTAGTATTAAGTATTAGTGTTCGCAATAAAGCTAACAGAATTCTTGGCTTCACATCTAGAAGTATAAATAATAGAAGTCCTCAGGTTGTTCCTCATTTAGACTATGCTGCTCAGTTCTGGTCACCGTATTACTGAATGGATATAAATGCTCTGGAAAACGTACAGAGGAGGATGACAAAGATGATCCCATGTATCAGAAATCTTCCCTATGAGGATAGACTGAGGGCCCTGAATCTGCACTCTTTCGAAAGGCGTAGAATTAGGGGGGATATGATCGAGGTGTATAAATGGAAAACAGAATAAATAAAGGGGATGTAAATAGCGTGCTGAAAATTTCCAGCCAAGACAGGACTCGCAGCAATGGTTTCAAGTTGGAAAAATTCAGATTCAGAAAGGATATAGGGAAGTACTGGTTTGGTAATAGAGCCGTGGATGAGTGGAACAAACTCCCGAGTACAGTTATTCAGGCTAAAACGTTGTGTAGTTTTAAAAATAGGTTAGATAAATACATGAGTGGGTGTGGGAGGGTGTGAGTTGGACCTGACTAGCTTGTGTTGCTGGGTCTGGTGCAGTGCTCCATCATTGAGTGGAGATGACCAGACTGGGTGGGTCATTGGGCTAATCCGAGGGGGGGTCATTGGTCTTATCCGGGGGGGAGGGACATGGACCTGCTCCGCCGGGTCAGTAGGCCTGTTGCAGTGTTCCTTCTTTCTTATGTTCTTATGTATCGTAGAAAGTGACTATAACTCCGGCAGCAGAGAATTAACAGTGGTTTCTCAGCATCAGTTACTACAGGGACAAAGGAAGACATTTTAGAGTGGGGGGGGATTTTTATGGGGTTAAAATGCGTATATCGGAGAGACAGAGCTAAAAGATTCAAATGTCTAGCAGCAATAACAATGTCTAGCATCAGTAACAATGTCTAGCAGCAATAACAATGTCTAGCAGCAGTAACAATGTCTAGCATCAGTAACAATGTCTAGCAGCAGTAACAATGTCTAGCATCAGTAACAATGTCTAGCAGCAGTAACAATGTCTAGCATCAGTAACAATGTCTAGCAGCAGTAACAATGTTTAGCAGCAGTAACAATGTCTAGCAGCAGTAACAATGTCTAGCAGCAGTAACAATGTCTAGCAGCAGTAAAAATGTCTAGCAGCAGTAACAGTGTCTAGTAGCAGTAACAGTGTCTAGCAGCAGTAACAATGTCTAGCAGCAGTAACAATGTCTAGCAGCAGTAACAATGTCTAGCAGCAGTAACAATGTCTAGCAGCAGTAACAATGTCTAGCAGCAGTAACAATGTCTAGAAACAGTAACAATGTCTAGCAGCAGTAACAATGTCTAGCAGCAGTAACAATGTCTAGCAGCAGTAACAATGTCTAGCAGCAGTAACAATGTCTAGCAGCAGTAACAATGTCTAGCAGCAGTAACAATGTCTAGAAACAGTAACAATGTCTAGCAGCAGTAACAATGTCTAGAAACAGTAACAATGTCTAGCAGCAGTAACAATGTCTAGCAGCAGTAACAATGTCTAGAAACAGTAACAATGTCTAGCAGCAGTAACAATGTCTAGAAACAGTAACAATGTCTAGCAGCAATAACAATGTTTTTAGCAAGCCACTAATCATTCTAAAGATCGACAATCCAAATTATTTTTTAATGAATGAGCCGCGAAACCCTGTCAGTGTATACCAGATTTCTGACATAACCCTAACTCTACTAGACTTTGAGAAAGCCATTGACAACTTGCCCATGCACTCAGCCCCAGGCCCAGACTCGTGGCACTCTGTGTTCATTAAGAACTGCAAGAAACCTGTCGCGTGCTAGGGAGAAGGAACATAGACACGGGTGAAATTCCAGTCACTAAAAACAACGGATATAGCCCAACTCAATAAAGGTGGTAGCAAAGCAATAGCTAAGAACCATAGACCAATATCGCTAACGCCCCATATAGTAAAAATCTTTGAAAGAGTACTAAGAAGCATGATTGCAAATCACTTGGATTCCCAACAACTGCACAATCCATATATCAGACATAGACAGAGACGTAAACCATAACACCGTGTCATTCTTTGTAGACAATACTAGAATCTGCATTAGTGTGTTATCCATTGTGGACACAGTAAATCTCCAAGAAGATATAAACCAAGTTTTCCAATTGGCAACGGAGAACAATATGATGTTCAATGAAGACAAATTCCAACTACTCCGTTATGGAAAATTGGAGGAGATAATAACTAAGACTGAGTATACTACAAACTCTAATCACATAATAGAGCGTAAAAGTAAGGTAAAAGACCTGGGAGATGTGACAGTGGCACAACAGTGCCACTATCACATCTGCGAGGAAAATGACAGGATGGATAATGAGGACCTTCAAAACAAGAGATGCCAAGCCAGTGATAATCCTTTATAAATCACTTGTTCTCTCTAGGCTAAAATATTGCTGTACACTAACATCTCTATTCAAGGCAGGTGAAATCGCAGACCTAGACAATGTACAGAGAACCTTTTCTGCATATATAAGTTCTATTAAACACCTTAACTACTGGGAATGCCTGGAAGTACTTGGCTTGAACTCAGTGGAGCGCAGGCGAGAGAGATGCATCATAATCTACTCCTGGAAAATCCTATAGAGACTGGTCCCTAATCTGTACACAGAAATCACTGCTTACGAAAGCGAAAGACTTAGCAGGCGGTGCAACATACCCATAATGAAAAGTAGGGGCGCCATTAGTACACTAAGAGAAAACACAATAAGTGTCCGGGGCCAAAGACTGTTCAACAGCCTCCCACCAGACATAAAGGGAATTACCAATAGACTCCTGGCTGCCTTCAAGAGGGAGCTGTACAGCTACCTAAAGCCAATGCCGAATCAGCCGAGAGGCCAGCAGTAACAGCCCGGTTGCTCAGACCCTGATCCACTGGGAGGCCTGGTCATGAACCGGGCCGCGGGGGCGTTGATCCTCGGAAAACCCTCCAGGTAGACTCCAGGTAGGTAGCAGCAGTAACAATGTCTAACATCAGTAACAATGTCTAGCAGCAGTAACAATGTCTAGCAGCAGTAACAATGTCTAGCAGCAGTAACAATGTCTAGCAGCAGTAACAATGTCTAGCAGCAGTAACAATGTCTAGCAGCAGTAACAATGTCTAGCAGCAGTAACAATGTCTAGCAGCAGTAACAATGTCTAGCAGCAGTAACAATGTCTAGCAGCAGTAACAATGTCTAGCAGCAGTAACAATGTCTAGCAGCAGTAACAATGTCTAGCAGCAGTAACAATGTCTAGCATCAGTAACAATGTCTAGCATCAGTAACAATGTCTAGCAGCAGTAACAATGTCTAGCAGCAGTAACAATGTCTAGCAGCAGTAACAATGTCTAGCAGCAGTAACAATGTCTAGCAGCAGTAACAATGTCTAGCAGCAGTAACAATGTCTAGCATCAGTAACAATGTCTAGCATCAGTAACAATGTCTAGCATCAGTAACAATGTCTAGCAGCAATAACAATGTCTAGCATCAGTAACAATGTCTAGCAGCAATAACAATGTCTAGCAGCAGTAACAATGTCTAGCATCAGTAACAATGTCTAGCAGCAGTAACAATGTCTAGCATCAGTAACAATGTCTAGCAGCAGTAACAATGTCTAGCATCAGTAACAATGTCTAGCAGCAGTAACAATGTCTAGCAGCAGTAACAATGTCTAGCAGCAGTAACAATGTCTAGCAGCAGTAACAATGTCTAGCAGCAGTAACAATGTCTAGCAGCAGTAACAATGTCTAGCAGAAGTAACAATGTCTAGCAGCAGTAACAATGTCTAGCAGCAGTAACAATGTCTAGCAGCAGGAACAATGTCTAGCAAGAGTAACAATGTCTAGCAGCAGTAACAATGTCTAGCAGAAGTAACAATGTCTAGCAGCAGTAACAATGTCTAGCAGCAGTAACAATGTCTAGCAGAAGTAACAATGTCTAGCAGCAGTAACAATGTCTAGCAGCAGTAACAATGTCTAGCAGCAGTAACAATGTCTAGCAGCAGTAACAATGTCTAGCAGCAGTAACAATGTCTAGCAGCAGTAACAATGTCTAGCAACAGTAACAATGTCTAGCAGCAGTAACAATGTCTAGCAACATTAACAATGTCTAGCAACATTAACAATGTCTAGCAGCAGTAACAATGTCTAGCAGCAGTGACAATGTCTAGCAGCAGTGACAATATCTAGCAGCAGTAACAATGTCTAGCAACAGTAACAAAGTATAACAGCAGTAACAATGTCTAGCAGCAGTAACAATGTCTAGCAAAAGTAACAATGTTTAACAGCAGTAACAATGTCTAGCAGCAGTAACAATGTCTAGCAACAGTAACAATGTCTAGAAACAGTAACAATGTCTAGCAGCAGTGACAAAGTTTAACAGCAGTAACAATGTCTAGCAGCAGTAACAATGTCTAGCAACAGTAACAATGTCTAGCAACAGTAACAATGTCTAGAAACAGTAACAATGTCTAGAAACAGTAACAATGTCTAGCATCAGTAACAATGTCTAGCAGCAGTAACAATGTCTAGCAGCAGTAACAATGTCTAGCAGCAGTAACAATGTCTAGCAGCAGTAACAATGTCTAGCAGCAGTAACAATGTCTAGCAGCAGTAACAATGTCTAGCAGCAGTAACAATGTCTAGCAGCAGTAACAATGTCTAGCAGCAGTAACAATGTCTAACAGCAGTAACAATGTCTAGCAGCAGTAACAATGTCTAACAGCAGTAACAATGTCTAGCAGCAGTAACAATGTCTAGCAGCAGTAACAATGTCTAGCAGCAGTAACAATGTCTAGCAGCAGTAACAATGTCTAGCAGCAGTAGCAATGTCTAGCAGCAGTAACAATGTCTAGCAGCAGTAACAATGTCTAGCAGCAGTAACAATGTCTAGCAGCAGTAACAATGTTTAGCAGCAATAACAATGTCTAGCAGCAGTAACAATGTCTAGCAGCAGTAACAATGTCTAGTGCCAATAACAATGTCTAGCAGCAGTAACAATGTCTAGCAGCATTAACAATATCTACCAAAAGTAACAATGTCTAGCAGGAGAAACAATGTGTAGCAGTAGTAACAATGTCTAGCAGCAGTAACAATGTGTAGCAGTAGTAACAATGTCTAGCAGCAGTAACAATGTGTAGCAGCAGTAACAATGTCTAGGAGCAGTAACAATGTCTAGCAGCAGTAACAACGCCTAGCAAAAGTAACAATGTCTAGCAGCAGTAACAATGTCTAGCAGCAGTAACAACGCCTAGCAAATGTAACAATGTCTAGCAGCAGTAACAATGTCTAGCAGCAGTAACAACGCCTAGCAAATGTAACAATGTCTAGCAGCAGTAACAATGTCTGGCAGCCATGAAGGTAGCAGTAAGCGAGAAATAAAACTGTAGGAACAGTGGTGACACTACACCACACTGGTCAGACCGCTCCTTGAATATGCTGCACGATACCCACCCCAAATTACATACTAAATGAAGATCAACTGCACACACACGCGAGCACACACACACACACACACACACACACACACACACACACACACACACACACACACACACACACACACACACATACACACACACACACACACACACACGAACACACACACGCGAGCACACACACACACACACACACACACACACACACACACACACACACACACACGAACACACACGCGCGAGCACACACACACACATAAGAACATAAGAACATAAGAACGAAGGAACACTGCAGAAGGCCTACTGGCCCATGCGAGGCAGGTCCAAGTCTCCTACCGGCTTAAGCCAATGCACCCAACCTAGTCAGGTCAGGTCACATTGACTTAAGGGAGGAACACGGCAACCGACCTGGTAGCACAAGCTATCAGGTCTAACTCACACCCACCCACATCCACTCATGTATTTATCCAACCTATTTTTAAAGCTACACAACGTTCTGGCCTCTATAACGGTACTTGGGAGTTTGTTCCACTCATCCACAACTCTATTACCAAACCAGTACTTTCCTATATCCTTCCTGAATCTGAATTTTTCCAACTTAAAACCATTGCTGCGAGTCCTGTATAGGCTAGATATTTTCAGCACACTATTTACATCCCCTTTATTTATTCCTGTCTTCCATTTATACACCTCAATCATATCCCCCCTAATTCTACGTCTTTCTAGAGAGTGCAGATTCAGGGCCCTTAGTCTATCCTCATAGGGAAGGTTTCTGATACATGGGATCAACTTTGTCATCCTCCTTTGTACATTTTCCAGAGAATTTATATCCATTCTGTAATAAGGTGACCAAAACTGTGCAGCATAATCTAAATGAGGCCTAACCAAGGATGTATAGAGTTGAAGAACAACCTGAGGACTCCTATTATTTATGCTTCTTGATATGAAGCCAAGGATTCTATTAGCTTTATTGCGAACACTTATGCACTGTTGTCTTGGTTTCAAATTACTGCTAACCAGAACTCCTAAATCTTTTTCGCAATCCGTAATATTAAGATCTACATTATTTAGTTTATATGTGGCATGGTTATTGTCCTGTCCAACATTTAGAACTTTGCATTTGTCTATATTAAACTGCATCTGCCACTTCTCCGACCACTGCATCAGTCTATTCAAATCTTCCTGGAGTGCTCGAATGTCCTCGTCAGAATGAATTCGACGGCCTATTTTGGTGTCATCGGCAAACTTGCCGATGTCGCTCTTTATGCCCTCATCTATGTCGTTTATGTAGATTGTGAACAGCAGGGGGCCCAACACTGACCCCTGCGGAACACCGCTCGTGACACTCCCCCACTCTGATTTCTCCCCATTTATGCAAACTCTCTGCTGCCTATTTGTCAACCATGCCTCTATCCAGGAAAAAATTTCTCCTCCTATTCCATGTGCTTTAATTTTCCTCAATAGTCTCTGATGTGGGACCCTGTCAAAAGCCTTACTGAAGTCCATATACACAATATCATATTCATTACCATGATCTACCTCCTCAAATACCTTAGTGAAAAAAGTTAATAAATTCGTAAGGCAGGAACGCCCCTTTGTAAAACCATGCTGAGATTCGTTGATTAATTTATGCTTTTCAAGGTGGCTACGAACTGCCTCGGCAATTATTGATTCCATAAATTTTCCCACTATGGAGGTTAGGCTTATTGGTCTATAGTTCGAAGCTAAGGACCTGTCACCTGTTTTGAAAATAGGTATCACATTTGCCATTTTCCACTTATCTGGCACCATGCCAGTTTGTAGTGATATGTTGAAAAGATTAGCCAAAGGTGTGCTAAGCTCCTCTTTACATTCCTTTAGAACCCTTGCATACAGTTCATCAGGGCCTGGGGATTTGTTAGGTTTTAATTTATCTATTTGCCTAAGGACCATGTCACTTGTGACCCTAATAGTGCACAGTTTATTATCGTCCTGTTCTACATAATTTATCATTACTGGAATATCGCTGGTATCCTCCTGTGTAAAAACTGAGAGGAAGTATGTGTTAAAAATTCTACACATTTCCTTATCACTGTCAGTGAGCTGACCCGAGGAACTTTTGAGTGGGCCTATCTTGTCCCTGATCTTACTTCTGTAAACCTGAAAGAATCCTTTTGGGTTAGTCTTCGATTCTCTTGCAACTTTAACCTCATAATCTCTTTTTGCTTTTCTAATTCCCTTTTTTATTTCTCTCTTTAACTGAATATATCGATTTCTTAATTGCCCTCTCCTCTTTTGATTTGCCTATATATGCCTCTCTTTTGACCAATCAGATATTTTAATCTATTGTTCATCCATTTAGGATCATTTTTGTTTGATCTGATTTCCCTATTTGGAACATAATTTGACTGAGCAGCTAGAACTATGCCCTGGAAAGCATCATATCGGCAACCATCACCACCTACCTGTCCCTTAGTCAGGTCATTCCAGTTCAGCCCACCTAAGTAATTTTTCAGTCCTATGAAATCAGCCAAGCGAAAGTCAGGGACGGAGACTTGATTGCCATTATTAGGGGAATTCCACGATATATTAAAACTGAGTGATTTGTGATCACTTTCCCCAAGCTCATCATTAACCTCAAGATTATTAATTAGTGTTTCCCTACTGGCAAGAACCAAGTCAAGGAGGTTATTTCCCCTAGTTGGCTCTGTCACAAACTGTTTTAAAAAACAATCCTGGATCGTATCAAGAAAGTCACCTGACTCTAAATTTCCTGTCAAATTGCTCCAGTCAATCTGTCTATAGTTGAAATCTCCCATTAGCACAACATTTTCGTATGTAGATGCCTTACGAATTTCGTCCCATAGAAGTTTACTGCACTCCCTATCAAGATTTGGGGCCCTGTAAATCACACCCAAAATTAGTTTTTCTCGGCCCTCGAGAAGCTGTAACCAAACAGATTCAGTGGCTGACGCTTCTAATTTAATATCTTGTCTAACACAACAATTTAAATTGTCTCTGACATACATCGCTACTCCACCACCTTTCCTGTTGACCCTGTCAGTGTGGAATAATTTATAGCCTTGTATGTGACATTCAGAGGGCATCTCTCTATCTTTCAGATTGAGCCAGGTCTCTGTTATAGCAATAATATCTGTTTCCTGCACTTGCAATTAATCTTAGCTCATCTATCTTATTTCTTACACTCCTGCTATTAGTATAGTAAACCTTAAGGGAGCTAGTCCCTTGCTGCCCTCTGCTGTCCCCCTTTGTTTGCTGACCTGATCTATTGTCTTTATTTATAACTTCATGCTGAATGCCTTTTATACATTTACTGTTTCCAACCCAAGTGTTGCAACCTGCTTGTTTCCCACACACACCCATACCTCTATCTTCCATCAGTTTAAAATCATAGGCATTTCACCAATGGCCTTCTCAATCGAGTCTGCAAGTGCTACCACCCCAGCCCCAGAGAGATGTACCCCATCCCTTGCATACATATCATGTTTGCCATAAAAGTTGTTCCAGTTGTCAATGAATGGGATTGCAAGTTCCTTGCAGTATCTGTCTAGCCAGCAATTTACACCAATTGCCCTAGACAACCATTCATTTCCTACTCCCCTTCTAGGCAAGATGCTACATATGATTGGGATCCCTCCCTTAGACTTAATGAAATCTATAGCTGACCTGTACTTATCTAGCAGCTCTTCTCTCCTACCCTTCCCAATATCATTTCCACCAGCACTGAGACAGATAATGGGCTTGTTCCCATTACCTGACATGATATTATCCAGCCTGTTGACAATGTCCCCAACACCAGCTCCAGGGAAGCACACTCTATCTCTCATCTTCTTATTCCTATTACAAAAAGCACGGTCAATATATCTTACCTGAGAGTCACCAACCACAAGAATGCGCTTACCTCCATTAGCAGGGGCAGTAGTACCCTTACCTTCACTGGCCACTGAAGTACATTCATCCTGAAGAACAGAGAAGCGATTTCCTACCTTCAGATCTTCACTCTTAACTTTCCTTACTCTGATGCGCCTTCCATTACTGTGAACCACTCGCCACTTGTAGCAGGTGCTGGACTGCACCTCACTGCTGGTAGCCGTTGCTACCTCCCCAACTACAGCCTCCTCTAAATGTTGGACAGGTAAATAACCATGCCACATATAAACCTAATGATGTAGATCTTAATACTACTGATTGTGAAAAGGATTTAGGAGTTCTGGTTAGCAGTAACCTAAAACCAAGACAACAGTGCATTAGTGTTCTCAATAAAGCTAACAGAATTCTTGGCTTCACATCTAGAAGTATAAATAATAGAAGTCCCCAGGTTGTTCTTCAACTCTATATATCCTTGGTTAGGCCTCATTTAGACTATGCTGCTCAGTTCTGGTCACCGTATTACAGAATGGATATAAATGCTATGGAAAACGTACAGAGGAGGATGACAAAGATGATCCCATGTATCAGAAATCTTCCCTATGAGGATAGACTGAGGGCCCTGAATCTGCACACTCTCGAAAGGCGTAGAATTAGGGAAGATATGATCGAGGTGTATAAATGAAAAACAGAATAAATAAAGGGGATGTAAATAGCGTGCTGAAAATTTCCAGCCAAGACAGGACTCGCAGCAATGGTTTCAAGTTGGAAAAATTCAGATTCAGAAAGGATATAGGAAAGCACTGGTTTGGTAATAGAGCCGTGGATGAGTGGAACAAACTCCCGGGTACAGTTATTCAGGCTAAAACGTTGTGTAGTTATAAAAATAGGTTAGATAAATACATGAGTGGGTGTGGGTGGGTGTGAGTTGGACCTGACTAGCTTGTGTTGCTGGGTCTGGTGCAGTGCTCCATCATTGAGTGGAGATGACCAGACTGGGTGGGTCATTGGGCTAATCCGGGGGGGGTCACTGGTCTTATCCGGGGGGGAGGGACATGGACCTGCTCCGCCGGGTCAGTAGGCCTGTTGCAGTGTTCCTTCTTTATGTTCTTATGTTCGTATGTATCGTAGAAAGTGATTATAACTCCGGCAGCAGAGAATTAACAGTGGTTTCTCAGTATCAGTTACTACAGGGACAAAGGAAGACATTTTAGAGTGGGGGGGGGGGATTTTAATGGGGTTAAAATGCGTATATCAGAGAGACAGAGCTAAAAGATTCAAATGTCTAGCAGCCAGCAGCAATGTCTAGCACCAGTTGCAAGGTCTTGCACCAGTAACAATGTCTAGCAGCAGTAACAATGTGCATCAACAGTAACAATGTCTAGCAGCAGTAATAATATCTAGTGCCATTAACAATGTCTAGCAGCAGTAACAATATCTAGTGCCAATAAAAATATCTAGTAAAAGTAACAATGTTTAGCAGCAGTAACAATGTCTAGCAGCAGTAACAATGTCTAGCAGCAGTAACAATGTCTAGCAGCAGTAAAAATGTCTAGCAGCAGTAACAGTGTCTAGTAGCAGTAACAGTGTCTAGCAGCAGTAACAATGTCTAGCAGCAGTAACAATGTCTAGCAGCAATAACAATGTCTAGCAGCAGTAACAATGTCTAGCAGCAGTAACAATGTCTAGAAACAGTAACAATGTCTAGCAGCAGTAACAATGTCTAGAAACAGTAACAATGTCTAGCAGCAGTAACAATGTCTAGCAGCAGTAACAATGTCTAGAAACAGTAACAATGTCGCTTGAACTGTTGCATAAAAACGGGTATTAAGTCTGAAGTAACACATACAGAGTCTGTTTGGATAGAATTTTCAGAGGGGCATGAAAAATTAATTTTAGGTGTGATATACCGTCCCCCAAATTTAGATAGGGACCAAGGGAGACTACTATGGGAGGAAATTGTTAGGGCCACAAGGCACGATAATGTAGTAATTCTAGGAGACTTTAACTTTAGTCATATTGATTGGAATTTCTTGACTGGGAATTTAGAATCATACGATTTCTTAGAAGTAGTTCAGGATTGTTTTTTGAAGCAGTTTGTGACAGAACCTACAAGGGGAAATAACCTGCTTGACTTAGTTCTGGCAAACAATGAATCCCTTGTTAATAATTTAGAAGTTTCAGAGGAACTGGGTGCTAGCGACCACAAATCAATTACATTTAGAATTGAATGGAAGTATGATAGTAGGGATAACTCAGTAACAGTCCCAGATTTTCGCTTAGCAGATTACGATGGGCTTAGAGAACACTTATCATCTGTTGACTGGGGTAACGAAGAGAGCTATCAATATGACAGTTTTCTGAACACAATACATGCTGCTCAAAGAACGTTTATCCCTTATAAGGAAATTAGATCAAATAGAAATGACCCAAAATGGATGAATAATAGGCTGAAATATCTACTAGGGCATAAGAAAGGAATTTATAGGCGTATCAAAAGAGGCGAGGGTCATCTTATGAATCAGTATATTGACATTAAGAGGGACATTAAAAAGGGGATAAGAAAAGCTAAAAGGGACTATGAAATTAAAGTTGCTAGGGATTCTAAAACTAACCCAAAAAGTTTTTTCCAGGTATATAGAACAAAAGTCAGAGATAAGATAGGTCCCCTTAAAAATAACTATGGGCATCTTACTGACAAAGAGAATGAAATGTGCTCGATTTTAAATAATTATTTTCTCTCGGTTTTTACACAGGAAGACACTAATAATATTCCGGTAATTAATTTTTATAGTGGATCAGAAGAAGATAAATTATGTAACATCACAGTCACTAGTGAAATGGTTGTGAAGCAGATAGACCGACTGAAGCAAAATAAGTCACCGGGTCCTGATGAGGTTTTTTCAAGGGTTCTTAAGGAATGCAAAATGGAAGTCTGTGAACCATTAACTAATATTTTTAATTTATCTCTTCAAACAGGTGTAGTGTCTGATATGTGGAAGATGGCGAATGTAATTCCTATTTTTAAAACAGGGGACAAGTCGTTACCGTCAAATTACCGCCCAATAAGCCTGACCTCAATTGTAGGCAAATTACTAGAGTCAATTATAGCTGAGATTATAAGAAGCCATCTCGATAAGCATAGCCTGATTAATGATACTCAGCATGGATTCACAAGAGGCCGGTCTTGTCTAACTAATTTATTAACTTTCTTCAGTAAAGCTTTTGAGGCTGTTGACCATGATAAAGAATTTGATATTATTTACTTAGATTTTAGTAAGGCATTTGATAGAGTTCCGCACCAAAGACTGTTGAAGAAAGTAGCAGCTCATGGCATTGGGGGAAGGGTGCTCTCGTGGATCGAGTCATGGCTCACAGACAGGAAGCAGAGAGTGTCCATAAATGGGGTTAAATCCGAGTGGGGATCAGTTACAAGTGGCGTTCCACAGGGATCAGTCTTGGGCCCGTTGTTGTTTATAATATATATCAATGATCTTGATGAAGGAATTACTAGTGATATGAGCAAATTCGCTGATGACACGAAGATAGGTAGGATAATTGATTCAAACGTAGATGTTAGGGAACTTCAGGAGGATTTAGACAAACTTTACTCTTGGTCAGAAAAGTGGCAGATGCAGTTCAATGTAGATAAATGCAAGGTTCTGAAGCTCGGGAGTGTCCATAACCCTAGCACTTATAAGTTAAATAATGTAGAACTTAGCCATACAGATTGCGAAAAGGACTTGGGGGTTATGGTAAGCAGCAACCTTAAACCAAGACAGCAATGCCTAAGCGTACGTAATAAGGCAAATAGATTACTGGGATTTATATCAAGAAGTGTAAGCAACAGAAGTCCAGAGGTCATACTGCAGCTTTATACATCATTAGTAAGGCCTCACCTAGATTATGCAGCTCAATTCTGGTCTCCATATTACAGAATGGACATAAATTCGTTAGAAAACATTCAGCGTAGGATGACTAAATTAATACATAGCATTAGAAATCTTCCTTATGAAGAAAGATTGAAGACTCTTAAGTTACATTCACTTGTTAGACGAAGAATGAGGGGAGACCTGATCGAAGTGTATAAGTGGAAGATAGGTATTAATAAAGGGGATATTAACAAGGTCTTGAGGATATCTCTCCAAGAGAGAACCCGCAGTAATGGATTTAAATTAGATAAGTTTAGATTTAGAAAGGACATAGGAAAGTATTGGTTTGGAAATAGGGTAGTTGATGAGTGGAACAGTCTACCTAGTTGGGTTATTGAGGCTAGGACTTTGGGTAGTTTCAAATTTAGGTTGGATAAGTACATGAGTGGGAGGGGTTGGATTTGAGAGGGGCTTGCACATCGGAGCATGTTTCTTGGGTGGCATTGAAAATTGGGTTGGTCAAATGTTTGTTAGTGGGATGAATTGTAAAGGACCTGCCTAGTATGGGCCAACAGGCTTGCTGCAGTGTTCCTCTTTTCTTATGTTCTTATGTTCTTATGTTCTTATGTCTAGCAGCAGTAACAATGTCTAGCAGCAGTAACAATGTCTAGCAGCAATAACAATGTCTAGCAGGAGTAACAATGTCTAGCAGCAGTAACAATGTCTAGAAACAGTAACAATGTCTAGCAGCAGTAACAATGTCTAGAAACAGTAACAATGTCTAGCAGCAGTAACAATGTCTAGCAGCAATAACAATGTCTAGCAGCAGTAACAATGTCTAGAAACAGTAACAATGTCTAGCAGCAGTAACAATGTCTAGAAACAGTAACAATGTCTAGCAGCAGTAACAATGTCTAGAAACAGTAACAATGTCTAGCAGCAATAACAATGTTTTTAGCAAGCCACTAATCAGTCTAAAGATCGACAATCCATACGATTTTTTCACGAATGAGCCTCAAAACCCTGTTAATGTATGCCAGATTTCTGACATAACCCTAACTCACTAGACTTTGAGAAAGCCATTGACAACATGCCCATGCACTCAGCCCCAGGCCCAGACTCGTTGAACTCCGTGTTCATTAAGAACTGCAAGAAACCTGTCGCGTGCTAGGGAGAAGGAACATAGACACGGGTGAAATTCCAGTCACTAAAAACAATGGATATAGCCCAACTCAATAAAGGTGGTAGCAAAGCAATAGCTAAGAACCATAGACCAATATCGCTAACGCCCCATATAGTAAAAATCTTTGAAAGAGTACTAAGAAGCATGATTGCAAATCATTTGGATTCCCAACAACTGCACAATCCATACATCAGACATAGACAGAGACGTAAACCATAACACCGTGTCATTCTTTGTAGACAATACTAGAATCTGCATTAGTGTGTTATCCATTGTGGACACAGTAAATCTCCAAGAAGATATAAACCAAGTTTTCCAATGGGCAACGGAGAACAATATGATGTTCAATGAAGACAAATTCCAACTACTCCGTTATGGAAAATTGGAGGAAATAATAACTAAGACTGAGTATACTACAAACTCTAATCACATAATAGAGCGTAAAAGTAAGGTAAAAGACCTGGGAGATGTGACAGTGGCACAACAGTGCCACTATCACATCTGCGAGGAAAATGACAGGATGGATAATGAGGACCTTCAAAACAAGAGATGCCAAGCCAGTGATAATCCTTTATAAATCACTTGTTCTCTCTAGGCTAAAATATTGCTGTACACTAACATCTCTATTCAAGGCAGGTGAAATCGCAGACCTAGACAATGTACAGAGAACCTTTTCTGCATATATAAGTTCTATTAAACACCTTAACTACTGGGAATGCCTGGAAGTACTTGGCTTGAACTCAATGGAGCGCAGGCGAGAGAGATGCATCATAATCTACTCCTGGAAAATCCTATAGAGACTGGTCCCTAATCTGTACACAGAAATCACTGCTTACGAAAGCGAAAGACTTAGCAGGCGGTGCAACATACCCATAATGAAAAGTAGGGGCGCCATTAGTACACTAAGAGAAAACACAATAAGTGTCCGGGGCCAAAGACTGTTCAACAGCCTCCCACCAGACATAAAGGGAATTACCAATAGACTCCTGGCTGCCTTCAAGAGGGAGCTGTACAGCTACCTAAAGCCAATGCCGAATCAGCCGAGAGGCCAGCAGTAACAGCCCGGTTGCTCAGGCCCTGATCCACTGGGAGGCCTGGTCATGAACCGGGCCGCGGGGGCGTTGATCCTCGGAAAACCCTCCAGGTAGACTCCAGGTAGGTAGCAGCAGTAACAATGTCTAACATCAGTAACAATGTCTAGCAGCAGTAACAATGTCCTAGCAGCAGTAACAATGTCTAGCAGCAGTAACAATGTCTAGCAGCAGTAACAATGTCTAGCATCAGTAACAATGTCAGCATCAGTAACAATGTCTGGCATCAGTAACAATGTCTGGCAGCGGTAACAATGTCTAGCAGCAGTAACAATGTAGCAGCAGTAACAATGTCTGGCAGCAGTAACAATGTCTAGCAAGCAGTAACAATGTCTAGCAGCAGTAACAATGTCTGGCAGCAGGTAACAATGTCTGGCAGCAGTAACAATGTCTAGGCAGCAGTAACAATGTCTGGCAGCAGTAACAATGTCTAGCATCAGTAACAATGTCTAGCATCAGTAACAATGTCTAGCAGCAGTAACAATGTCTAGCAGCAGTAACAATGTCTAGCAGCAGTAACAAGTGTCTAGGCAGCGGTAACAATGTCAGCACGGTAACAATGTCTAGGCAGCAGGTAACAATGTCTAGCATCAGTAACAATGTCAGGCATCAGTAACAATGTCTAGCATCAGTAACAATGTCAGCAGCAATAACAATGTCAGGCATCAGTAACAATGTCTGCAGCAACAATGTCTAGCAGCAGTAACAATGTCTAGCATCGGTAACAATGTCAGGCAGCAGTAACAATGTCTAGCATCAGTAACAATGTCTGCAGCAGTAACAATGTCTAGCATCAGTAATAATGTCTAGCAGCAGTAACTAATGTCTAGGCAGCAGTAACAATGTCAGCAGCAGTAACAATGTCTAGCAGCAGTAACAATGTCAGCAGCAGTAACAATGTCTGGCAGCAGTAACAATGTCTAGCAGAAGTAACAATGTCTAGCAGCAGTAACAATGTCTAGCAGCGTAACAACTGTCAGCAGCAGGAACAATGTCTAGCAAGGTAACAATGTCTAGCAGCAGTAACAATGTCAGCAGAAGTAACAATGTCTAGCAGCAGTAACAATGTCAGCAGCAGTAACAATGTCAGCAGAAGTAACAATGTCTAGCAGCAGTAACAATGTCAGCAGCAGTAACAATGTCAGCACGTAACAATGTCTAAGCAGCAGTAACAATGTCTAGCAGCAGTAACAATGTCTAGCAGCAGTAACAATGTCTAGCAACAGTAACAATGTCAGCAGCAGTAACAATGTCTAGCAACATTAACAATGTCTGCAACATTAACAATGTCTAGCAGCAGTAATCAAGTCTAGCAGCAGTGACAATGTCTAGCAGCAGTGACAATATCTAGCAGCAGTAACAATGTCTAGCAACGTAACAAAGTATAACAGCAGTAACAATGTCTACAGCAGTAACAATGTCAGCAAAAGTAACAATGTTTAACAGCAGTAACAATGTCAGCAGCAGTAACAATGTCTAGCAACAGTAACAATGTCTAGAAACAGTAACAATGTCTAGCAGCAGGTGACAAAGTTTAACAGCAGTAACAATGTCTAGCAGCAGTAACAATGTCTAGCAACAGTAACAATGTCTAGCAACAGTAACAATGTCTAGAAACAGTAACAATGTCTAGAAACAGTAACAATGTCTAGCATCAGTAACAATGTCTAGCAGCAGTAAAACAATGTCAGCAGCAGTAACAATGTCTAGCAGCAGTAACAATGTCTAGCAGCAGTAACAATGTCTAACAGCAGTAACAATGTCAGCAGCAGTAACAATGTCTAACAGCAGTAACAATGTCTAGCAGCAGTAACAATGTCTAGCAGCAGTAACAATGTCTGCAGCAGTAACAATGTCTAGCAGCAGTAACAATGTCAGCAGCAGTAGCAATGTCTAGCAGCAGTAACAATGTCTAGCAGCAGTAACAATGTCTAGCAGCAGTAACAATGTCTAGCAGCAGTAACAATGTTTAGCAGCAATAACAATGTCTAGCAGCAGTAACAATGTCTAGTGCCAATAACAATGTCTAGCACGTAACAATGTCTAGCAGCATTAACAATATCTACCAAAAGTAACAATGTCTAGGCAGGAGAAACAATGTGTAGCAGTAGTAACAATGTCTAGCAGGTAACAATGTGGCGGCAGTAGTAACAATGTCTAGCAGCAGGTAACAATGTGTAGCAGCAGTAACAATGTCTGGGAGCAGTAACAATGTCAGCAGCAGTAACAACGCCTAGCAAAAGTAACAATGTCTAGCAGCGTAACAATGTCTAGCAGCAGTAACAACGCCTAGCAAATGTAACAATGTCTAGCAGCAGTAACAATGTCTAGCAGCAGTAACAACGCCTAGCAAATGTAACAATGTCTAGCAGCAGTAACAATGTCTGGCAGCCGCCATGAAGGTCAGCAAGCGAAAGAAATAAAACTGTAGGAACAGTGGTGACACTACACCACACTGGTCAGACCGCTCCTTGAATATGCTGCACGATACCCACCCAAACATTACTAAATGAAGACTCAACTGCACACACACGCGAGCACACACACACACACACACACACACACACACACACACACACACACACACACACACACACACACACACACACACACACACACACACACACACACAAACACACACACACACACACACACACGAACACACACACGCGAGCACACACACACACACACACACACATACACACACACACACACACACACACACACACACACACACACATACACACACGCGCATACATACACACAAACGCAGAGAGAGAGAGAGAGAGAGAGAGAGAGTAATCTCAAGACAAATGACAGAGTTTTTTGACTATCACTCACTACTTTGTGATCGTCAATATGGCTTCAGGAAAGGTTACTCTGCTGCTGATCTGTTGTTAAACCTCTCCACTAAGTGGCACCAGTCACTGGATGAATCCAAAGTCAGCTGTGTGTTAGCACTGGACATTGCTGGCGCTTTCGACCGGGTGTGGCACCAGGGCCTCTTAGCAAAACTTCAAGCACTGGGAATTGCAGGCTCTACGCTATGTCTCCTCAGTGATTACCTTCATGGTAGATCTCTAAGTGTAGTTCTCAATGGAACGGAATCAGCAAGACATCCTATTGGGGCAAGTGTTCCACAAGGAAGCGTGCTGGGTCCATTGTTATGGAATGTCTACTTCAACGACCTTCTTCATCTCATCCCAGAATCACATGCATATGCAGACGACTGTACACTGACATTCACTTATCCAAGAGAAGAAATGCCAGCTGCTCTAAGGTACATCAATTACCAGCTGAGAGCTATATCAGCTTGGGGAAATAGATGGCAAGTAACATTTGCACCTGAGAAAACGCAAATGATGATCGTCTCTAGGCACCATGATGGTAATGCTGGTGCAGTAGTAAGGATGAATGGGAGGATGTTGGCACCTGGAGAAGTTGATATCCTTAGGGGTGAAATTCGACTCCAAACTAACCATGAAGAACCATGTTGTAAATCTTGCAAACAAGGTAGCCAGGAAGCTTACAGCACTTCGCCGTATCTCCCATCTGCTTGACAGTAGGGGTTGCAAGATCCTGTACGAGGCACAAGTACGCTCGCACCTTGAGTATGCTCCACTTTCTTGGTTTGCCTGCCCCCCTCTCATCTGCGACTGCTTGACAGAGTAGAGAACAGAGCAAGACGTCTCATCTCTCGCCTGGACCCATCCTGGATAGATCTGTCATTTCAGCAGAGCCTTCAACATAGGAGGGATGTGGGTGGCCTTACTGTTATGTACAAGGCCAATATTGTCAAAATACCACACTTGGATCCACTTCGAGGACAGCGTGAAACAAGCTTTTATGCCACAAGACGGGCAGAAAGCAGCAACTTCACTCTGGCTGTACCCTTCTCCAGAACATCACTCCATCTGAGATCATACATACCCAGGATGACTCGAGTATTGAACACATTCGTACAGGATAATGATGTCAACGAGATAACGTCAGTTGATCAAATGAAAATGCTGGCCCACAGATGGCTCCAACTTCATCCTGTTCCCTACTTGTATGTCTCATAACAATAAAAATGCTTTCAAATGAGCTGATGTAGGTAACAGCTCTTAGCTTGCCAATAAAGTTAGGAATCCTTAACCTGTAAAATAGGCTGTCAAATAAAACTAGGGATCCAACCTTGTCGTGAAAAAAAAAAAAAAAAAAAAAAAAAAAAAAAAAAAAAAAAAAAAAAGAGATAGAGAGAGAGAGAGAGAGAGAGAGAGAGAGAGAGAGAGAGAGAGAGAGAGAGAGAGAGAGAGAGAGAGAGAGAGAGAGAGAGAGAGAGAGAGAGAGAGAGAAGTTTATGGAAGAGAGAAAGCTGAGTGTACCAAATTGCAGTGTTATCAAGACACTTATATAGGTGTGAGACTTGGGCTGTAAACATTGTAGGAAGGAGGAGGCCGGAGGCTGTGAAGGCGTTATGTTTACGAGTAAAATGTGATGTGATTATACAAAGAATTGTAGGGTAGAATGAATGAAGGTGAATGTTTTCTTTCCTTTTTTTTTGGGGGGGGGGGAGTCACCCTACATTGGTGGGTCACTTCCGATGCGGCTGAATTTAAAAATAAAAATTGTGTTTGGTCATACATTAAGTTGAAATTCATAAGTGAATACAAAACAAATTCAGCCCAAACTGAACACCTGTTAGGTTCGTCATTCTACACCAGCTCACGACTCTCAAAATATAAGGACATTGGTAATGAAAGAAGTCTCCTTCCGTAACCCAGATGTGTCGTAAGACGCAACTAAAATAACCCATTCTCCTCTGTAAATTACTAAATTTAAAAAGAAAAGCTTTCGTTTATCTTTTTGAGTCACCTTGCCTCGGTGGTCACCCTGCCTCGGTGGTCACCCTGCCTCGGTGGTCACCCTGCCTCGGTGGTCACCTTGCCTCGGTGGTCACCCTGCCTCGGTGGTCACCCTGCCTCGGTGGGCACCGTGCCTCGGTGGTCACCCCTGCCTCGTGGTCACCTTGCCTCGGTGGTCACCCTGGCTCGTGGTCACCCTGCCTCGGTGGTCACCTGCCTCAGTGGTCACCCTGCCTCGGTGGTCACCCTGCCTCGGTGGTCACCCTGCCTGCGGTCACCCTGCCTCGTGGTCACTCTGCCTCGGTGGTCACCCCTGGCTCGGTGGTCACCCTGCCTCGGTGGTCACCTTGGCCTCGGTGGTCACCCTGCCTCGGTGGTCACCCTGCCTCGGTGGTCACCCTGCCTCGGTGGTCACCCTGCCTCGGTGGTCACCCTGCGTCGGTGGTCACCCTGCCTCGGTGGTCACCCCTGCCTCGGTGGTCACCCTGCCTCGGTGGTCACCCTGCCTCGGTGGTCACTCTGCCTCGGTGGTCACCTTGCCTCGGTGGTCACCCTGCCTCGGTGGTCACCCTGCCTCGGTGGTCACCTTGCCTCGGTGGTTACCCTGCCTCGGTGGTCACCCTGCCTTAGTGGTCACCCTGCCTCGGTGGTCACCCTGCCTCGGTGGTCACCCTGCCTCGGTGGTCACCCTGCCTCGGTGGTCACCCTGCCTCGGTGGTCACTCTGCCTCGGTGGTCACCCTGCCTCGGTGGTCACCCTGCCTCGGTGGTCACCCTGCCTCGGTGGTCACCCTGCGTCGGTGGTCACCCTGCCTCGGTGGTCACCCTGCCTCGGTGGTCACCCTGCCTCGGTGGTCACCCTGCCTCGGTAGTCACCCTGCCTCGGTGGTCACCCTGCCTTAGTGGTCACCCTGCCTCGGTGGTCACCCTGCCTCGGTGGTCACCCTGCCTCGGTGGTCACCCTGCCTCGGTGGTCACCCTGCCTCGGTGGTCACTCTGCCTCGGTGGTCACCCTGCCTCGGTGGTCACCCTGCCTCGGTGGTCACCCTGCCTCGGTGGTCACCCTGCGTCGGTGGTCACCCTGCCTCGGTGGTCACCCTGCCTCGGTGATCACCCTGCCTCGGTGGTCACCCTGCCTCGGTGGTCACTCTTCCTCGGTGGTCACCCTGCCTCGGTGGTCACCCTGCCTCGGTGGTCACCCTGCCTCGGTGGTCACCCTGCGTCGGTGGTCACCCTGCCTCGGTGGTCACCCTGCCTCGGTGGTCACCCTGCCTCGGTGGTCACCCTGCCTCGGTGGTCACCCTGCCTCGGTGGTCACCCTGCCTCGGTGGTCACCCTGGCTCGGTGGTCACCCTGCCTCGGTGGTCACCCTGCCTCGGTGGTCACTCTGCCTCGGTGGTCACCCTGCCTCGGTGGTCACCCTGCCTCGGTGGTCACCCTGCCTCGGTGGTCACCCTGCCTCGGTGGTCACCCTGCCTCGGTGGTCACCCTGCCTCGGCGGTCACCCTGCCTCGGTGGTCATCCTGCCTTGGTGGTCACGCTGCCTTGGTGGTCACGCTGCCTTGATGGTCACCCTGCCTTAGTGGTCACCCTGCCTTCGTGGTCACCATGCCTTTGTGGTCACCCTGCCTTGGTGGTCACCCTGCCTTGGTGGTCACCCTGCCTCGGTGTCACCCTGCCTCGGTGGTCACCCTGCCTCGGTGGTCACCCTGCCTCGGTGGTCACCCTGCCTCGGTGGTCACCTTGCCTCGGTGGTCACCCTGGCTCGGTGGTCACCCTGCCTCGGTGGTCACCTTGCCTCGGTGGTCACCCTGCCTCGGTGGTCACCCTGCCTCGGTGGTCACCCTGCCTCGGTGGTCACCCTGCCTCGGTGGTCACTCTGCCTCGGTGGTCACCCTGGCTCGGTGGTCACCCTGCCTCGGTGGTCACCTTGCCTCGGTGGTCACCCTGCCTCGGTGGTCACCCTGCCTCGGTGGTCACCCTGCCTCGGTGGTCACCCTGCCTCGGTGGTCACCCTGCGTCGGTGGTCACCCTGCGTCGGTGGTCACCCTGCCTCGGTGGTCACCCTGCCTCGGTGGTCACCCTGCCTCGGTGGTCACCCTGCCTCGGTGGTCACCTTGCCTCGGTGGTCACCCTGCCTCGGTGGTCACCCTGCCTCGGTGGTCACCTTGCCTCGGTGGTTACCCTGCCTCGGTGGTCACCCTGCCTTAGTGGTCACCCTGCCTCGGTGGTCACCCTGCCTCGGTGGTCACCCTGCCTCGGTGGTCACCCTGCCTCGGTGGTCACCCTGCCTCGGTGGTCACCCTGCCTCGGTGGTCACCCTGCCTCGGTGGTCACCCTGCCTCGGTGGTCACCCTGCCTCGGTGGTCACCCTGCGTCGGTGGTCACCCTGCCTCGGTGGTCACCCTGCCTCGGTGGTCACCCTGCCTCGGTGGTCACCCTGCCTCGGTAGTCACCCTGCCTCGGTGGTCACCCTGCCTTAGTGGTCACCCTGCCTCGGTGGTCACCCTGCCTCGGTGGTCACCCTGCCTCGGTGGTCACCCTGCCTCGGTGGTCACCCTGCCTCGGTGGTCACTCTGCCTCGGTGGTCACCCTGCCTCGGTGGTCACCCTGCCTCGGTGGTCACCCTGCCTCGGTGGTCACCCTGCGTCGGTGGTCACCCTGCCTCGGTGGTCACCCTGCCTCGGTGATCACCCTGCCTCGGTGGTCACCCTGCCTCGGTGGTCAGTCTTCCTCGGTGGTCACCCTGCCTCGGTGGTCACCCTGCCTCGGTGGTCACCCTGCCTCGGTGGTCACCCTGCGTCGGTGGTCACCCTGCCTCGGTGGTCACCCTGCCTCGGTGGTCACCCTGCCTCGGTGGTCACCCTGCCTCGGTGGTCACCCTGCCTCGGTGGTCACCCTGCCTCGGTGGTCACCCTGCCTCGGTGGTCACCCTGCCTCGGTGGTCACCCTGCCTCGGTGGTCACTCTGCCTCGGTGGTCACCCTGCCTCGGTGGTCACCCTGCCTCGGTGGTCACCCTGCCTCGGTGGTCACCCTGCCTCGGTGGTCACCCTGCCTCGGTGGTCACCCTGCCTCGGCGGTCACCCTGCCTCGGTGGTCATCCTGCCTTCGTGGTCACGCTGCCTTGGTGGTCACGCTGCCTTGGTGGTCACCCTGCCTTAGTGGTCACCCTGCCTTCGTGGTCACCCTGTCTTGGTGGTCACCATGCCTTTGTGGTCACCCTGCCTTGGTGGTCACCCTGCCTTGGTGGTCACCCTGCCTCGGTGTCACCCTGCCTCGGTGGTCACCATGTCTTGGTGGTCACCCTGCCTCGGTGGTCGCCCTGCCTCGGTGGTCACCCTGCCTTGGTGGTCACTCTGCATTGGTGGTTACCCTGTCTTGGTGGTCACCCTGCATTGGTGGTCACCCTGCCTCGGTGGTCACCCTGCCTCGGTGGTCACCCTGCCTCGGTGGTCACCCTGCCTCGGTGGTCACCCTGCCTCGGTGGTCACCCTGCCTCGGTGGTCACCCTGCCTCGGTGGTCACCCTGCCTCGGTGGTCACCCTGCCTCGGTGGTCACTCTGCCTCGGTGGTCACCCTGCCTCGGTGGTCACCCTGCCTCGGTGGTCACCCTGCCTCGGTGGTCACCCTGCATTTGTGGTCACCCTGCCTCGGTGGTCACCCTGCCTTGGTGGTCACCCTGCATTGGTGGTCGCCCTGCCTTTGTGGTCACCCTGACTTGGTGGTCACCCTGCCTCAGTGGTCACCCTGCCATGGTAGCCACCTTGCTTTGGTGGTCACCCTGCCTCGGTGGTCATTCTGCCATGGTGGTCACCCTGCCTTGGTGGTCATCCTGACTTGGTGGTCACCCTGACTTAGTGGTCACCCTGCCATGGTAGCCACCTTGCTTTGGTGGTCACCCTGCCTTGGTGGTCACCCTCCCTTGCTGGTGACCCTGCCTCGATGGCCATCCTGCCTTGGTGGTCACCCTGCCTTGGTGGTCACCCTGCCTTGGTGGTCACCCTGCCTTGGTGGTCACCCTGCGTTGATGGTCACCCTGCCTCGGTGGTCACCCTGCCTCGGTGGTCACCCTGCCTCGGTGGTCACCCTGCCTCGGTGGTCACCCTACCTCGGTGGTCACCCTGCCTCGGTGGTCACCCTGCCTCGGTGGTCACCCTGCATCGGTGGTCACCCTGCCTTGGTGGTTACCCTGCCTCGGTGGTCACCCTGACACGGTAGTCCCCCTGCCTTGGTGGTCACACTGCCACTGTGGCCACCCTGCACTGCCACCCTGAACTGAGACGGCAAGATTGTCGACAGATATGACATTAGAACATTATCTGCAGATAACACTGACGACACGACAAACAAGCATTATTATTATTATTACAGTCAAGGGGGAAGCGTTAAACCCGTAGGATATACAGCACCTTGGGAGGGGGGGGATGTGGAAGGCTTTGAAGCTTAATTCGGGGAACTGGAGCACAGATCCAATTCCTTAAATCAAGACCCCCTCACCAATATCAAGGAACCTTCCGTGAGGGGACAAACAAGCAACAACGCATCTTTCCACCTGGTTACATAGACAAACACATTCCAGTGACTTAGTCGCTGCCTTGGAGTTTTACGACTCACAGTGGGTTCAACCCCCACCCGTTCCCTGGTTTGTTTGCAATCGTGTTATTACGATTTCGTGAGTCATGATAGACAATCCAATTATCCACTCCCTCCACATCCACAATGCAGTTGTCACCTCTAAAATCACTCGGGATATTAGCAGTCCTGAAACCCACAGCCGCTCCTATACTGAAACAAGAGTCTACAGAATACACTGAGGATGGTTGTGGTATAATGTACATTGACCAGACTGATGGACTGATTACATCGACTCCAGGCTGAAGGACTGATTACATCGACTCCAGGCTGAAGGACTGATTACATCGACTCCAGGCTGAAGGACTGATTACATCGACTCCAGCCAGGCTGAAGGACTGATTACATCGACTCCAGGCTGAAGGACTGATTACATCGACTCCAGACTGATGGACTGATTACATCGACTCCAGGCTGAAGGACTGATTACATCGACTCCAGGCTGAAGGACTGATTACATCGACTCCAGGCTGAAGGACTGATTACATCGACTCCAGGCTGAAGGACTGATTACATCGACTCCAGGCTGAAGGACTGATTACATCGACTCCAGGCTGAAGGACTGATTACATCGACTCCAGGCTGAAGGACTGATTACATCGACTCCAGGCTGAAGGACTGATTACATCGACTCCAGGCTGAAGGACTGATTACATCGACTCCAGGCTGAAGGACTGATTACATCGACTCCAGGCTGAGGGACTGATTACCTAAATAAAAATACTCAAGTGTTGCACAGGTGTCTAATTAATCAACTTGTCGGTTCTTTGAACCATTTGTAGACACTACCCAAGACGTAACCAGAACAATATTTGCCTCATTTGTGAGAGAGAAATGGACTAGACAAAATCTAAAATTATATTATTGATAAAACACACAAACAACCAGCACATAGGACACAGAAGCCCAGGACAATTTTTCGGTCCGACTTAAACCATTTACAAATCACGGTATTTGTGCCATTTTATTATTTATTGATACAATAGTTCAGGAAGACAGGTTCCAGAGGCTGATCACTTACAATCTCTAACATCACCTAACAAAACCAAGGAGGATTTAGAATCACAACGAATACAAAGACACAGTACAGTGACTGGAATAATACACAAATATCCCGCACACCAAGTTCCAGTCTGACTTAGACCATTAACTAGTGTGACTAGTTAACTAGTGTGACTAGTTAACTAGTGTGACTAGTTAACTAGTGTGACTAGTTAACTAGTGTGACTAGTTAACTAGTGTGACTAGTTAAGAGTCACGTAAGTTCCTTGTCCATAATTATTATCGCAATCTTTGTTTCGTAAGATAAAGTCTAGTATCTTTCCTTAATTCATGGTTTAATATGAATTAAGGAAAGAAACAAGACTTCCCTCAGACCTCTGCAACACAATAAACACAGATACAGTATAATGCTATTCTTTATTGGCTATATTTTGGCCACTCAGTGTGCTTTATCAAGTCACAAACAGATCTACCTGGGTAAGGAGTATATGTAGTGTGGAGAGTCAGGTGGAGAATATTGTTTAGGTTGTATCTGAGACTGACCTGCCCGGGACGGGCGAGTGTGTGTGTGTTGCTCAGTAGGATAACGATGAAAAACTTCCCTGGCAAGGGGTTCCATCGCGTCGGTATTTTATACCATTTATTTCCATTGAGTTGATAAGGTTAGTGTGTGCGCGAAACGTTGTCTTTAAAATGTAGGTTTTATCTACTGAGTCCCTTTAACTAATTCGAGAGTATAAGTATCACACTCGTGTACGAAAATAATATCTGGAATATAAAATAAAAATATCTGGTCATCCCTGACTAGTTAGGTCATCAGCCGACTGTGACCTGTATCACGAGACCTGATGGCCTTCCAGGCTCTATATGACCCCTGAAGATTTGGCGCTTTCCCGGGAAGAAAATAATGACGTTCCTTTGAAAAGGACACTCGTACAGTCCAGGAATTTTCCTAAAGGAAACGTTTCGCCACTAGGACTGAAAAGCCACTGTTGTGCAAGACAGGTATACAATACCGACAAGATGAAAGTTAAGACACTTGTGCAACATCTGGTCATCTTTATTGTAGACGTTTCGCCATCCAGTGGCTTTATCAATACAGATTCTTGTATATCATACTGAGCCAGGAACATACTCACCATACAATCATACTGAACCAGGAACACACCATACAATCATACTGAACCAGGAACACACCATACAATCATACTGAGCCAGGAACACACCATACAATCATACTGAGCCAGGAACACACCATACAATCATACTAAGCCAGGAACACACCATACAATCATACTGAGCCAGGAACACATAAATACAATCATACTGAGCCAGGAACACAGAATACAATCATACTGAGCCAGGAACACACCAAACAATCATACTGAGCCAGGAACACACCATACAATCATACTGAGCCAGGAACACACCATACAATCATATTGAGCCAGGAACATACCATACAATCATAGTGAGCCAGGAACACACAATACAATCATACTGAGCCAGGAACACACCATACAATCATACTGAGCCAGGAACACGCCATACAATCATAGTGAGCCAGGAACATACCATACAATCAGAGTGAGCCAGGAGCATACCATACAATCATAGTGAACCAGGAACATACCATACAATCATACTGAGCCAGGAACACACCATACAATCACACTGAGCCAGGAACATACCATATAATCATAGTGAGCCAGGAACACACTCACCATACAATCATACTGAGCCAGGAATATACTCAACATACAATCATACTGAGCCAGGAACACACCATACAATCATACTGAGCCAGGAACATACTCACCATACAATCATACTGAGCCAGGAACACACCATACAATCATACTGAACCAGGAACATACTCACCATACAAACATACTGAGCCAGGAACACACCATACAATCATACTGAGCCAGGAACACACCATACAATCATAGTGAGCCAGGAACACACCATACAATCATACTGAGCCAGGACACACCATACAATCATACTGAGCCAGGAACACGCCATACAATCATAGTGAGCCAGGAACACACCATACAATCAGAGTGAGCCAGGAGCATACCATACAATCATAGTGAACCAGGAACATACTATACAATCATAGTAAGCCAAGAACACACCATACAATCATACTGAGCCAGGAACACACCATACAATCACACTGAGCCAGGAACATACCATATAATCATAGTGAGCCAGGAACACACTCACCATACAATCATACTGAGCCAGGAACATACTCACCATACAATCATACTGAGCCAGGAACACACCATGCAGTCATACTGAGTCAGGAACATACTTACCATACAATCATACTGAGCCAGGAACACACCATACAATCATACTGAGCCAGGAACATACTAACCATACAATCATACTGAGCCAGGAACACACCATACAATCATACTGAGCCAGGAACATACTCACCATACAATCATACTGAGCCAGGAACACACCATACAATCATACTGAGCCAGGAACATACCATACAATCATAGGGAGCCAGGAACACACCATACAATCATAGTGAGCCAGGAACATACCATACGATCATAGTGAGCCAGGAGCATACCATACAATCATAGTGAACCAGGAACATACCATATAATCATAGTGAGCTAAGAACACACCATACAATCATGCTGAGCCAGGAACACACCATACAATCATACTGAGCCAGGAACACACCATACAGTCATACTGAGCCAGGAACATACCATACAATCATAGTAAGCCAGGAACACACTCACCATACAATCATACTGAGCCAGGAACACACTCACCATACAATCATACTGAGCCAGGAACATACTCTTCATATAATCATACTGAGCCAGGAACACACCATACAATCATACTGAGCCAGGAAAACACTCACCATACAATCATACTCAGCCAGGAACATACTCACCATACAACCATACTGAGCCAGGAGCATACTCACCATACAATCACATTGAGCCAGGAACACACCATACAATCATAGTGAGCCAGGAACACACTTACCATACAATCATACCGAGCCAGGAACGTAGACTCAAAATACAATCATACTGAGCCAGAAACATACACTCACCATACAATCATACCGAGCCAGGAACATACACTCAAAATACAATCATACTGAGCCAGGAACATACTCACCATACAATCATACTGAGCCAGGAACACACTCACCATACAATCATACCGAGCCAGGAACATACACTCAAAATACAATCATACTGAGCCAGAACATACTCACCATACAATCATACTGAGCCAGGAACATACACTCACCATACAATCATACCGAGCCAGGAACATACACTCAAAATACAATCATACTGAGCCAGGAACATACTCACCATACAATCACACTGAGCCAGGAACATACACTCACCATACAATCATACCGAAACAGGAACATACACTCACCATACAATCATACCGAGCCAAGAACATACACTCAAAATACAATCATACTGAGCCAGGAACATACTCACCATACAATCATACTGAGCCAGGAACATACACTCACCATACAATCATACTGAGCCAAGAACATACTCCCCATACAATCATACTGAGCCAGGAACATACACTCACCATACAATCATACCAAGCCAGGAACATACACTCACCATACAATCATACCGAAACAGGAACATACACTCACCATACAATCATACCGAGCCAAGAACATACACTCAAAATACAATCATACTGAGCCAGGAACATACTCACCATACAATCATACTGAGCCAGGAACATACACTCACCATACAATCATACTGAGCCAAGAACATACTCCCCATACAATCATACTGAGCCAGGAACATACACTCACCATACAATCATGCCAAGCCAGGAACATACACTCACCATACAATCATACTGAGCCAAGAACATACACTCACCATACAATCATACTGAGCCAGGAACATACACTCACCATACAATCATACCAAGCCAGGAACATACATTCACCATACAGTCATACTGAGCCAAGAACATACACTCACCATACAGTCATACTGAGCCAGGAACATACACTCACCATACAGTCATACTGAGCCAGGAACATACACTCACCATACAATTATACCGAGCCAAGAACATACACTCAAAATACAATCATACTGAGCCAGGAACATACTCACCATACAATCATACTGAGCCAAGAACATACTCACCATACAATCATACTGAGCCAGGAACATACTCACCATACAATCATACTGAGCCAAGAACATACTCACCATACAATCATACTGAGCCAGGAACATACACTCACCAAATAATCATACCAAGCCAGGAACATACACTCAAAATACAATCATACTGAGCCAAGAACATACACTCAAAATACAATCATACTGAGCGAAGAACATACACTCAAAATACAATCATACTGAGCCAAGAACATACACTCAAAATACAATCATACTGAGCCAAGAACATACACTCACCATACAGTCATACTGAGCCAAGAACATACACTCAAAATACAATCATACTGAGCCAAGAACATACTCACCATACAATCATACTGAGCCAGGAACATACACTCACCATACAGTCATAGTAAGCCAGGAACATACACTCACCATACAGTCATACTGAGCCAGGAACATACACTCACCATACAGTCATACTGAGCCAGGAACATACACTCAAAATACAATCATACTGAGCCAAGAACATACACTCACCATACAGTCATACTGAGCCAGGAACATACACTCACCATACAGTCATACTGAGCCAGGAACATACACTCACCATACAGTCATACTGAGCCAGGAACATACACTCACCATACAGTCATACTGAGCCAGGAACATACACTCACCATACAGTCATACTGAGCCAGGAACATACACTCACCATACAGTCATACTGAGCCAGGAACATACACTCAAAATACAATCATACTGAGCCAAGAACATACACTCACCATACAGTCATACTGAGCCAGGAACATACACTCAAAATACAATCATACTGAGCCAAGAACATACACTCACCATACAGTCATACTGAGCCAAGAACATACATTCACCATACAGTCATACTGAGCCAGGAAGATACACTCACCATTCAGTCATACTGAGCCAAGAACATACACTCACCATTCAGTCATACTGAGCCAAGAACATACACTCACCATACAGTCATAATGAGCCAAGAACATACACTCACCATACAGTCATACTGAGCCAAGAACATACACTCACCATTCAGTCATACTGAGCCAAGAACATACACTCACCATTCAGTCATACTGAGCCAAGAACATACACTCACCATACAGTCATACTGAGCCAAGAACATACACTCACCATACAGTCATACTGAGCCAGGAACATACACTCACCATACAGTCATACTGAGCCAAGAACATACACTCAAAATACAATCATACTGAGCCAAGAACATACACTCACCATACAGTCATACTGAGCCAAGAACATACACTCACCATACAGTCATACTGAGCGAAGAACATACACTCACCATACAGTCATACTGAGCCAAGAACATACACTCAAAATACAATCATACTGAGCCAAGAACATACACTCACCATACAGTCATACTGAGCCAAGAACATACACTCACCATACAGTCATACTGAGCCAAGAACATACACTCACCATACAGTCATACTGAGCCAGGAACATACACTCACCATACAGTCATACTGAGCCAAGAACATACACTCAAAATACAATCACACTGAGCCAAGAACATACACTCACCATACAGTCATACTGAGCCAGGAACATACACTCACCATACAGTCATACTGAGCCAGGAACATACACTCACCATACAGTCACACTGAGCCAGGAACATACACTCACCATACAGTCATACTGAGCCAGGAACATACACTCACCATTCGGTCATACTGAGCCAGGAACATACACTCACCATTCAGTCATACTGAGCCAAGAACATACACTCACCATACAGTCATACTGATCCAGGAACATACACTCACCATACAGTCATACTGAGCCAGGAACATACACTCACCATACAGTCATACTGAGCCAGGAACATACACTCACCATACAGTCATACTGAGCCAGGAACATACACTCACCATACAGTCATACTGAGCCAGGAACATACAGTCACCATACAGTCATACTGAGCCAGGAACATACACTCACCATTCAGTCATACTGAGCCAAGAACATACACTCACCATACAGTCCTACTGAGCCAGGAACATACACTCACCATACAGTCATACTGAGCCAGGAACATACACTCACCATACAGTCATACTGAGCCAGGAACATACACTCACCATACAGTCATACTGAGCCAGGAACATACACTCACCATACAGTCATACTGAGCCAGGAACATACACTCACCATACAGTCATACTGAGCCAGGAACATACACTCACCATACAGTCATACTGAGCCAGGAACATACACTCACCATTCAGTCATACTGAGCCAAGAACATACACTCACCATACAGTCATACTGAGCCAGGAACATACACTCACCATACAGTCATACTGAGCCAAGAACATACACTCACCATTCAGCCATACTGAGCCAGGAACATACACTCACCATACAATCATACTGAGCCAGGAACATACACTCACCATACAGTCATACTGAGCCAGGAACATACACTCACCATTCAGTCATACTGAGCCAAGAACATACACTCACCATACAGTCATACTGAGCCAGAAACATACACTCACCATACAGTCATACTGAGCCAGGAACATACACTCACCATACAGTCATACTGAGCCAGGAACCTACACTCACCATACAGTCATACTGAGCCAGGAACATACACTCACCATACAGTCATACTGAGCCAGGAACATACACTCACCATACAGTCATACTGAGCCAAGAACATACACTCACCATACAGTCATACTGAGCCAGGAACATACACTCACCATACAGTCATACTGAGCCAGGAACATACACTCACCATACAGTCATACTGAGCCAGGAACATACACTCACCATACAGTCATACTGAGCCAGGAACATACACTCACCATACAGTCATACGGAGCCAGGAACATACACTCACCATTCAGTCATACTGAGCCAGGAACATACACTCACCATACAGTCATACTGAGCCAGGAACATACACTCACCATTCAGTCATACCGAGCCAAGAACATACACTCACCATACAGTCATACTGAGCCAGGAACATACACTCACCATTCAGTCATACTGAGCCAAGAACATACACTCACCATACAGTCATACTGAGCCAGGAACATACACTCACCATACAGTCATACTGAGCCAGGAACATACACTCACCATACAGTCATACTGAGCCAGGAACATACACTCACCATTCAGTCATACTGAGCCAAGAACATACACTCACCATACAGTCATACTGAGCCAAGAACATACACTCACCATACAGTCATACTGAGCCAGGAACATACACTCACCATACAGTCATACTGAGCCAAGAACATACACTCACCATACAGTCATACTGAGCCAGGAACATACACTCACCATACAGTCATACTGAGCCAGGAACATACACTCACCATACAGTCATACTGAGCCAAGAACATACACTCACCATACAGTCATACTGAGCCAGGAACATACACTCACCATACAGTCATACTGAGCGAAGAACATACACTCACCATACAGTCATACTGAGCCAATATTGTTGTGATTTACAACAATATTGCAAGAGACTCATGTTGCAACACTTACGAACGATTTATATATATATATATATATATATATATATATATATATATATATATATATATATATATATATATATATATATATATATATATATATATATATATATATATATATATATATATATATATATATATATGAGAGAGAGAGAGAGAGAGAGAGAGAGAGAGAGAGAGAGAGAGAGAGAGAGAGAGAGAGAGAGAGGTGGGGGGGGAGGTATTTTAGCGAGATTTTTCTGGAAAAATGTAAAATGTAATTTGTACTAAATGTGAGCAGTTTGAGGCTTAAGTGGTGACGTCTAGTTGCAGCAGTTCAGAATCCCTCCTTCCAGCAGTTTTAAATCTCCTTCCCAGCATTTCATACTTGTTTCTACTGTTTATTCTCTCGTTACTGCAGCTCAGAATCTTGTTGCTGCAGCTCAGAATCTTGTTGTTGCAGCTCAGAATCTTGTTACTGCAGCTCAGAATCTTGTTACTGCAGCTCAGAATCTTGTTGTTGCAGCTCAGAATCTTGTTGCTGCAGCTCAGAATCTTGTTGTTGCAGCTCAGAATCTTGTTGCTGCAGCTCAGAATCTTGTTGTTGCAACTCAGAATCTTGTTGCTGCAGCTCAGAATCTTGTTGCTGCAGCTCAGAATCTTGTTGCTGCAGCTCAGAATCTTGTTGCTGCAGCTCAGAATCTTGTTGTTGCAACTCAGAATCTTGTTGCTGCAGCTCAGAATCTTGTTGTTGCAGCTCAGAATCTTGTTGTTGCAACTCAGAATCTTGTTGCTGCAGCTCAGAATCTTGTTGTTGCAGCTCAGGATCTTGTTGCTGCAGCTCAGAATCTTGTTGTTGCAGCTCAGAATCTTGTTGCTGCAGCTCAGAATCTTGTTGTTGCAGCTCAGGATCTTGTTGCTGCAGCTCAGAATCTTGTTGTTGCAGCTCAGAATCTTGTTGCTGTAGCTCAGAATCTTGTTGCTGCAGCTCAGAATCTTGTTGCTGCAGCTCAGAATCTTGTTGCTGCAGCTCAGAATCTTGTTGCTGCAGCTCAGAATCTTGTTACTGCAGCTCAGAATCTTGTTGTTGCAACTCAGAATCTTGTTGCTGCAGCTCAGAATCTTGTTGCTGCAGCTCAGAATCTCGTTGCTGCAGCTCAGAATCTTGTTGCTGCAGCTCAGAATCTTGTTGTTGCAACTCAGAATCTTGTTGCTGCAGCTCAGAATCTTGTTGTTGCAGCTCAGGATGTTGTTGCTGCAGCTCAGAATCTTGTTGTTGCAACTCAGAATCTTGTTGCTGCAGCTCAGAATCTTGTTGCTGCAGCTCAGAATCTTGTTGTTGCAGCTCAGAATCTTGTTGCTGCAGCTCAGAATCTTGTTGCTGCAGCTCAGAATCTTGTTACTGCAGCTCAGAATCTTGTTGTAGCAGCTCAGAATCTTGTTACTGCAGCTCAGAATCTTGTTACTGCAGCTCAGAATCTTGTTACTGCAGCTCAGAATCTTGTTGTTGCAGCTCAGAATCTTGTTGCTGCAGCTCAGAATCTTGTTGCTGCAGCTCAGAATCTGGTTCATGAAGCTCAGAATCTCGTTCCTGCAGCTCAGAATCTTGTTACTGCAGCTCAGAATCTTGTTACTGCAGCTCAGAATCTTGTTGTTGCTGCTCAGAATCTTGTTGCTGCAGCTCAGAATCTTGTTACTGCAGCTCAGAATCTTGTTGCTGCAGCTCAGAATCTTGTTACTGCAGCTCAGAATCTTGTTGCTGCAGCTCAGAATCTTGTTACTGCAGCTCAGAATCTTGTTACTGCAGCTCCGAATCTTGTTACTGCAGCTCAGAATCTTGTTGCTGCAGCTCAGAATCTTGTTACTGCAGCTCAGAATCTTGTTGTTGCAGCTCAGAATCTTGTTGCTGCAGCTCAGAATCTTGTTACTGCAGCTCAGAATCTTGTTGCTGCAGCTCAGAATGTTGTTACTGCAGCTCAGAATCTTGTTACTGCAGCTCAGAATCTTGTTACTGCAGCTCAGAATCTTGTTGTTGCAGCTCAGAATCTTGTTGCTGCAGCTCAGAATCTTGTTGCTGCAGCTCAGAATCTGGTTCATGAAGCTCAGAATCTCGTTCCTGCAGCTCAGAATCTTGTTACTGCAGCTCAGAATCTTGTTACTGCAGCTCAGAATCTTGTTGTTGCAGCTCAGAATCTTGTTGCTGCAGCTCAGAATCTTGTTACTGCAGCTCAGAATCTTGTTGCTGCAGCTCAGAATCTTGTTACTGCAGCTCAGAATCTTGTTGCTGCAGCTCAGAATCTTGTTACTGCAGCTCAGAATCTTGTTACTGCAGCTCCGAATCTTGTTACTGCAGCTCAGAGTCTTGTTGCTGCAGCTCAGAATCTTGTTACTGCAGCTCAGAATCTTGTTGTTGCAGCTCAGAATCTTGTTGCTGCAGCTCAGAATCTTGTTACTGCAGCTCAGAATCTTTTGCTGCAGCTCAGAATCTTGTTACTGCAGCTCAGAATCTTGTTACTGCAGCTCAGAATCTTGTTGCTGCAGCTCAGAATCTTGTTACTGCAGCTCAGAATCTTGTTGTTGCAGCTCAGAATCTTGTTGCTGCAGCTCAGAATCTTGTTACTGCAGCTCAGAATCTTGTTGCTGCAGCTCAGAATCTTGTTACTGCAGCTCAGAATCTTGTTACTGCAGCTCAGAATCTTGTTACTGCAGCTCAGAATCTCGTTCCTGCAGCTCAGAATCTTGTTACTGCAGCTCAGAATCTTGTTGCTGCAGCTCAGAATCTTGTTGCTGCAGCTCGGAATCTTGTTGCTGCAGCTCAGAATCTGGTTCATGAAGCTCAGAATCTCGTTCCTGCAGCTCAGAATCTTGTTGCTGCAGCTCAGAATCTCGTTCCTGCAGCTCAGAATCTTGTTACTGCAGCTGAGAATCTCGTTCCTGCAGCTCAGAATCTTGTTACTGCAGCTCAGAATCTTGTTACTGCAGCTCAGAATCTTGTTGCTGCAGCTCAGAATCTTGTTGCTGCAGCTCAGAATCTTGTTACTGCAGCTCAGAATCTTGTTGCTGCAGCTCAGAATCTGGTTCATGAAGCTCAGAATCTCGTTCTTGCAGCTCAGAATCTTGTTACTGCAGCTCAGAATCTTGTTGCTGCAGCTCAGAATCTCGTTCCTGCAGCTCAGAATCTTGTTGCTGCAGCTCAGAATCTCGTTCCTGCAGCTCAGAATCTTGTTGCTGCAGCTCAGAATCCTGTTGCTGCAGCTCAGAATCTTGTTACTGCAGCTCAGAATCTCGTTCCTGCAGCTCAGTATCTTGTTGCTGCAGCTCAGGATCTCGTTCCTGCAGCTCAGAATCTTGTTGCTGCAGCTCAGAATCTCGTTCCTGCAGCTCAGAATCTTGTTGCTGCAGCTCAGAATCCTGTTGCTGCAGCTCAGGATCTCGTTCCTGCAGCTCAGAATCTTGTTGCTGCAGCTCAGAATCTCGTTCCTGCAGCTCAGAATCTTCTTGCTGCAGCTCAGAATCCTGTTGCTGCAGCTCAGAATCTTGTTACTGCAGCTCAGAATCTCGTTCTTGCAGCTCAGAATCTTGTTGCTGCAGCTCAGAATCTTGTTGCTGCCGCTCAGAATCTTGTTGCTGCAGCTCAGAATCTTGTTGCTGCAGCTCAGAATCTTGTTGCTGCAGCTCAGAATCTTGTTGCTGCAGCTCTGAATCTTGTTGCTGCAGCTCAGAATCTTGTTACTGCAGCTCAGAATCTTGTTACTGCAGCTCAGAATCTTGTTGCTGCAGCTCAGAATCTTGTTGCTGCAGCTCAGAATCTGGTTCATGAAGCTCAGAATCTCGTTCCTGCAGCTCAGAATCTTGTTACTGCAGCTCTGAATCTTGTTACTGCAGCTCAGAATCTTGTTGTTGCAGCTCAGAATCTTGTTGCTGCAGCTCAGAATCTTGTTACTGCAGCTCAGAATCTTGTTGCTGCAGCTCAGAATCTTGTTACTGCAGCTCAGAATCTTGTTGCTGCAGCTCATAATCTTGTTACTGCAGCTCAGAATCTTGTTACTGCAGCTCCGAATCTTGTTACTGCAGCTCAGAGTCTTGTTGCTGCAGCTCAGAATCTTGTTACTGCAGCTCAGAATCTTGTTGTTGCAGCTCAGAATCTTGTTGCTGCAGCTCAGAATCTTGTTACTGCAGCTCAGAATCTTTTGCTGCAGCTCAGAATCTTGTTACTGCAGCTCAGAATCTTGTTACTGCAGCTCAGAATCTTGTTGCTGCAGCTCAGAATCTTGTTACTGCAGCTCAGAATCTTGTTGTTGCAGCTCAGAATCTTGTTGCTGCAGCTCAGAATCTTGTTACTGCAGCTCAGAATCTTGTTGCTGCAGCTCAGAATCTTGTTACTGCAGCTCAGAATCTTGTTACTGCAGCTCAGAATCTTGTTACTGCAGCTCAGAATCTCGTTCCTGCAGCTCAGAATCTTGTTACTGCAGCTGAGAATCTCGTTCCTGCAGCTCAGAATCTTTTTACTGCAGCTCAAAATCTTGTTACTGCAGCTCAGAATCTTGTTGCTGCAGCTCAGAATCTTGTTGCTGCAGCTCAGAATCTTGTTACTGCAGCTCAGAATCTTGTTGCTGCAGCTCAGAATCTGGTTCATGAAGCTCAGAATCTCGTTCTTGCAGCTCAGAATCTTGTTACTGCAGCTCAGAATCTTGTTGCTGCAGCTCAGAATCTCGTTCCTGCAGCTCAGAATCTTGTTGCTGCAGCTCAGAATCTCGTTCCTGCAGCTCAGAATCTTGTTGCTGCAGCTCAGAATCCTGTTGCTGCAGCTCAGAATCTTGTTACTGCAGCTCAGAATCTCGTTCCTGCATCTCAGAATCTTGTTGCTGCAGCTCAGGATCTCGTTCCTGCAGCTCAGAATCTTGTTGCTGCAGCTCAGAATCTCGTTCCTGCAGCTCAGAATCTTGTTGCTGCAGCTCAGAATCCTGTTGCTGCAGCTCAGGATCTCGTTCCTGCAGCTCAGAATCTTGTTGCTGCAGCTCAGAATCTCGTTCCTGCAGCTCAGAATCTTGTTGCTGCAGCTCAGAATCCTGTTGCTGCAGCTCAGAATCTTGTTACTGCAGCTCAGAATCTCGTTCCTGCAGCTCAGAATCTTGTTGCTGCAGCTCAGGATCTCGTTCCTGCAGCTCAGAATCTTGTTGCTGCAGCTCAGAATCTCGTTCCTGCAGCTCAGAATCTTGTTGCTGCAGCTCAGAATCCTGTTGCTGCAGCTCAGGATCTCGTTCCTGCAGCTCAGAATCTTGTTGCTGCAGCTCAGAATCTCGTTCCTGCAGCTCAGAATCTTGTTGCTGCAGCTCAGAATCCTGTTGCTGCAGCTCAGAATCTTGTTACTGCAGCTCAGAATCTCGTTCTTGCAGCTCAGAATCTTGTTGCTGCAGCTCAGAATCTTGTTGCTGCCGCTCAGAATCTTGTTGCTGCAGCTCAGAATCTTGTTGCTGCAGCTCAGAATCTTGTTGCTGCAGCTCAGAATCTTGTTGTTGCAGCTCAGAATCTTGTTCCTGCAGCTCAGGATCTTGTTGCTGCAGCTCAGAATCTTGTTACTGCAGCTCATAATCTTGTTGCTGCAGCTCAGAATCTTGTTGCTGCAGCTCAGAATCTTGTTGCTGCAGCTCAGAATCTTGTTACTGCAGCTCAGAATCTTGTTGATGCAGCTCAGAATCTTGTTACTGCAGCCCAGAATCTTGTTACTGCAGCTCAGAATCTTGTTACTGCAGCTCAGAATCTTGTTGCTGCAGCTCAGAATCTTGTTGCTGCAGCTCAGAATCTTGTTACTTCAGCTCAGAATCTTGTTGCTGCAGCTCAGAATCTTGTTGCTGCAGCTCAGGATCTTGTTGCTGCAGCTCAGAATCTTGTTACTGCAGCTCAGAATCTTGTTGTTGCAGCTCAGAATCTTGTTGCTGCAGCTCAGAATCTTGTTGCTGCAGCTCAAAATCCTGTTGCTGCAGCCCAGAATCTTGTTGCTGAAGCTCAGAATCTTGTTGCTGCAGCTCAGAATCTTGTTGCTGCAGCTCAGGATCTTGTTGCTGCAGCTCAGAATCTTGTTACTGCAGCTCAGAATCTTGTTGCTGCAGCTCAGAATCTTGTTGCTGCAGCTCTGAATCTTGTTGCTGCAGCTCAGAATCTTGTTACTGCAGCTCAGAATCTTGTTACTGCAGCTCAGAATCTTGTTACTGCAGCTCAGAATCTTGTTGCTGCAGCTCAGAATCTCGTTCCTGCATTTCTAAAACATATTCGATCAGTTTTAATTCATATCCCAGTGTTCAATCTCCTTTCAGCAGTTTTAAATCACGTTCCTGCAGGTTTTCTTATTGCAGGTGTCGTAAGTCTTGCTCTAATAGTTTTAAGCCTTGTTCCAGCAATTTTAAATCACGTTCTAGCAGTTTTAATTCACGTTCCAGGAGTTTTAAATCATGTTCTAGCAGTTTTAAGTCTCGTTCCAGCAACTTTAAGCCTCGTCTCAGAAGTTTTAAGTCGTTCTAGAAGTTGTAAATTACAGTTAAACAGGATTACACAGGGTAACAGGAGTTTAAGTCTCATTCCAGTAATTTAAAATCTAGTTTCACTAGTTTTACGGTCTCTTTCCATCAGTTTTATGTCACATTCCAGCATCTTTAAGTCTCGTTCCAGTGGTTTTAAGCCACGTTCCAACAGTTGTAAGTTTCGTTTCAACAGTTTTAAATTTTGAAGTCACTTTCCAACAGTTTTCCAACTGAAGCAGTTTTAAGTCTCGTTCCAGCAGTTTTACGTTACGCTCCAGCAGTTTTTCTAATGTTAACAGTTTTAAGTCACTTCTTTTTCCGGCAGTTTTATATCTCGTTCCTGCAATTTTGTCTCGTTCCATCAGCAGCTTTAAATCTCGTTATATCAGAATAAAGTCTCGTTCCAGCAGTACTGAGTTTCGTTCCAGCAATGTTAAGTCTTATTCCAGCAGTACAGTTTCTCCTTCCAGCAGTGTTGAATTTTGTTCAAGCAGTGTTGAGTTTCCTTCATGCAGTGTTGAATTTCATTCAAGCAGTGTTGAGCTTCGTTTTAGCAATTCATCTTCTTCCAGCAGTTCAAGTTCATGAAGGTTTTCCAGGTCTTCTTCATGTGGTAGCCCTGCAGGTCCAGCAACTCAGAATCTCTCTCCAACAGTTTTAAGTCTGTGGAATAAAACACACATGCAACACTTATCGCCTGTGCAAGAGGCTGTTTAATCAAATACAATAGTGATTTTTTTTACTATCGACTGCAGAGGAAGTGGAAAAGTAATTTTTCAGTGTTCAGTCTCTTAGCCTTGAAGAGCTGATAAATGTTCAGTTCTTTAGCCTTCGACTGAAGAATCCTGCTGCGCAGATGAGATGCGTCACCGCTAAAGATACCCGAATTTTGAACGTATGTCTTATTCATCAGCGTGTTTGTATTGTATACCATTAATAAAATGAGTTTTGAGTCTTGATCCTGAAATTCAGTCTCGTTCCTACAGTTTAAAATCTCCTTCCAGCAGTTTAAAGTCTTGTTCCAGCAGTTCAGTATCGTTCCAACAGTTTATTGTATCGTTTCAGCAGGTAAAAGAGATGTTCCAGTATTTCAGAGAGTCGTTCTTTGTAGGGGTGAAAGGCTCTTGATCCGAGGAATTGGACATATCATATTCTCTCTCTTTCGACATCATTAGTGTGGATTGTTTTTCCTCTTTGTAGAATTCTAACCCTTGACGAAGATTACTAACTTACCTTGTTCTTGTTCCCTCCAAGGGTAGTGTTGTGGTGCGTGTGTCACTCCACCTGATGGAACATGCACCATCATAAGACATGTCGGGTGACCCTGTGGTGAGACCGAGCAGGTGGACATCTGATGGGTCCTCTGGGCGGTTGTATTAATTAATTGTCGTCAAAGCTCGGAGTGGCAACTGAAGGTGTATGACTCGTGGTGTTTATTCTGGTTCATATGTCTATATTACTTCTTGAAAGAACAAATTCTTTACTGTTGTCTAAACAAGCTGGTTTACCAATGTCTCCCTCATTCTTCAGCTTTCAAGAGTGTTGGTTCAGGGTTCTCGTTGTCTTCGTATGAAATATTCCATATACAATGGATTAATTGCGTTACCCTTCTTTATATGTTCTTCAATGCATTGATATCCTTTATGTAGAATGGAAACCAGAACTGAGCTGCGTATTGCCAGTATATTTCATAAGCAAAACAAGTCGCCTGGGAAGCGACGACAGTTAAGGGTGGATAAGTGGTTTTAATTTCATCCGTTCTCAAGGCTGCTTCCTCAACTCCTCCTTACTTTCATATCAGATGAGACACTTCCCTCTTTCCGGGCATTCCTGTAACAGCGACATTAATTTCAGACGTCTTCTCGGATATGGACTGTCGTTAGACTTGAGAACCAGGACACTCACTGGTCTTGTGAACCAGTTTCAGGCAAATCTCACAATGCCTGAGTCGGTCTCAGTGTTCCTCCTGCCGCCTCTAACAATCATGAATCCCGCTTCAGCTTACCCACAGACCTGTCTTCTCCCACGATGATTTACGGACCGTTAATGCGTTAACACAAGGGCTTTTGTCCACAAAAAGAATAATCACTAGTCAAAACGATGAAGATTCTTAGCCTATGGGTTACACAACAGTAATATATGAAAAGAAGATATGAGATTTACACAGAGAAGGATTAAAAAGCTGTCATCGCCTGCTCTCAAAGGTGGAAGATAGAGCCAAAAGAGGAAAGTCTCCAAAAGGTTATAAATAACCACAAAAACAGGCAACAGGAACAGTTGAAACGAGTTAAAAGAGAGAGAGATAGAGACCTCGCATCTCCGGTTCTAAGCCTAGCTATGACCAGCACATGAAGAACAAACTGGCTGCAGGCATGACTTCCTTCCTCGCTAATTGCGATAAATCAGGAGTTAGTTATTTCATCCCAATTATAATTACTACATGAAGGTATTTGGAGTTCACCTACAATCTCAACGTTCAGTACGACTACAATCTCAACGTTCAGTACGACTACAATCTCAACGTTCAGTACGATTACAATCTCAACGTTCAGTACGATTACAATCTCAACGTTCAGTACGACTACAATCTCAACGTTCAGTACGATTACAATCTCAACGTTCAGTACGACTACAATCTCAACGTTCAGTACGACTACAATCTCAACGTTCAGTACGATTACAATCTCAACGTTCAGTACGATTACAATCTCAACGTTCAGTACGACTACAATCACAACGTTCAGTACGATTACAATCTCAACGTTCAGTACGACTACAATCTCAACGTTCAGTACGATTACAATCTCAACGTTCAGTACGATTACAATCTCAACGTTCAGTACGACTACAATCTCAACGTTCAGTACGATTACAATCTCAACGTTCAGTACGACTACAATCTCAACGTTCAGTACGATTACAATCTCAACGTTCAGTACGATTACAATCTCAACGTTCAGTACGATTACAATCTCAACGTTCAGTACGATTACAATCTCAACGTTCAGTACGACTACAATCTCAACGTTCAGTACGACTACAATCTCAACGTTCAGTACGATTACAATCTCAACGTTCAGTACGATTACAATCTCAACGTTCAGTACGATTACAATCTCAACGTTCAGTACGATTACAATCTCAACGTTCAGTACGATTACAATCTCAACGTTCAGTACGATTACAATCTCAACGTTCAGTACGATTACAATCTCAACGTTCAGTACGATTACAATCTCAACGTTCAGTACGATTACAATCTCAACGTTCAGTACGACTACGATCTCAACGTTCAGTACGACTACAATCTCAGCGTTCAGTACGATTACAATCTCAACGTTCAGTACGACTACACTCTCAACGTTCAGTACGATTACAATCTCAACGTTCAGTACGATTACAATCTCAACGTACAGTACGATTACAATCTCAACGTTCAGTACGACTACAATCTCAACGTTCAGTACGATTACAATCTCAACGTTCAGTACGATTACAATCTCAACGTTCAGTACGATTACAATCTCAACGTTCAGTACGACTACACTCTCAACGTTCAGTACGATTACAATCTCAACGTTCAGTACGATTACAATCTGAACGTTCAGTACGATTACAATCTCAACGTTCAGTACGACTACAATCTCAACGTTCAGTACGACTACAATCTCAACGTGCAGTACGATTACAATCTCAACGTTCAGCACGATTACAATCTCAACGTTCAGTACGATTACAATCTCAACGTTCAGTACGATTACAATCTCAACGTTCAGTACGATTACAATCTCAACGTTCAGTACGATTACAATCTCAACGTTCAGTACGATTACAATCTCAACGTTCAGTACGATTACAATCTCAACGTTCAGCACGATTACAATCTCAACGTTCAGTACGATTACAATCTCAACGTTCAGTACGATTACAATCTCAACGTTCAGTACGACTACAATCTCAACGTTCAGTACGACTACAATCTCAACGTTCAGTACGATTACAATCTCAACGTTCAGTACGACTACACTCTCAACGTTCAGTACGACTACAATCTCAAGGGTCAGTATGACTACAATCTCAACGTTCAGTACGACTACAATCTCAACGGTCAGTATGACTACAATCTCAAGGTTCAGTGTGACTACAATCTCAAGGTTCAGCACGACTACAATCTCAAGGTTCAGTACGACTACAGATTCAAAGTTCAGTACGACTACACTCTCAACGTTCAGTACGACTACACTCTCAACGTTCAGTACGACTACACTCTCAACGTTCAGTACGACTACAATCTCAACGGTCAGTATGACTACAATCTCAACGTTCAGTACGACTACACTCTCAACGTTCAGTACGACTACAATCTCAACGGTCAGTATGACTACAATCTCAACGTTCAGTACGACTACACTCTCAACGTTCAGTACGACTACAATCTCAAGATTCAGTACGACTACAATCTCAACGTTCAGTACGACTACAATCTCAACGTTCAGTATGACTACAACCTCATGGTTCAGTACGACTACAACCTCATGGTTCAGTACGACTACAATATCAACGTTCAGTACGACTACAACCTCATGGTTCAGTATGACTACAATCTCAAAGTTCAGTACGACTACAACCTCATGGTTCAGTACGACTACAATATCAACGTTCAGTACGACTACAACCTCATGGTTCAGTACGACTACAATCTCAACGTTCAGTATGACTACAACCTCATGGTTCAGTACGACTACAATATCAACGTTCAGTACGACTACAACCTCATGGTTCAGTACGACTACAATCTCAACGTTCAGTACGACTACAACCTCATGGTTCAGTACGACTACAATATCAACGTTCAGTACGACTACAACCTCATGGTTCAGTACGACTACAATCTCAACGTTCAGTATGACTACAACCTCATGGTTCAGTACGACTACAATATCAACGTTCAGTACGACTACAACCTCATGGTTCAGTACGACTACAATCTCAACGTTCAGTATGACTACAACCTCATGGTTCAGTACGACTACAATATCAACGATCAGTACGACTACAACCTCATGGTTCAGTACGACTACAATATCAACGGTCAGTACGACTACAACCTCATGGTTCAGTACGACTACAATCTCAACGTTCAGTATGACTACAACCTCATGGTTCAGTACGACTACAATATCAACGTTCAGTACGACTACAACCTCATGGTTCAGTACGACTACAATATCAACGTTCAGTACGACTACAACCTCATGGTTCAGTACGACTACAACCTCATGGTTCAGTACGACTACAATATCAACGTTCAGTACGACTACAACCTCATGGTTCAGTACGACTACAATCTCAACGTTCAATACACATACAATATCAAGGATCATGTATGATGTTCCATACATGGAAAATCATACATGGGAACACAATACATGGAACATCATACATGGGAATATCATACATAGAACGTCATACATGGAACATCATACATGGAACATCATACATAGATAATACATGATGTTTAAGCAAGAAAGTCAGGTACCAAAAAGGTGAATACCATAACCACGGTAAACAATCATCTATACTATACATACAATCATCCAAACAGTGCATAGTGTCAGCCAAACAGTACATATAGGCAGTCATACAGTACATACAGGCAGTCATACAGTACATATAGGCAGTCATACAGTACATACAGGCAGTCATACAGTACATATAGGCAGTCATACAGTACATACAGGCAGTCATACAGTACATATAGGCAGTCATACAGTACATACAGGCAGTCATACAGTACATATAGGCAGTCATACAGTACATACAGGCAGTCATACAGTACATACAGGCAGTCATACAGTACATACAGGCAGTCATACAGTACATACAGGCAGTCATACAGTACATACAGGCAGTCATACAGTACATACAGGCAGTCATACAGTACATACAGGCAGTCATACAGTACATACAGGCAGTCATACAGTACATACAGGCAGTCATACAGTACATATAGGCAGTCATACAGTACATACAGGCAGTCATACAGTACATACAGGCAGTCATACAGTACATACAGGCAGTCATACAGTACATACAGGCAGTCATACAGTACATACAGGCAGTCATACAGTACATACAGGCAGTCATACAGTACATACAGGCAGTCATACAGTACATACAGGCAGTCATACAGTACATACAGGCAGTCATACAGTACATATAGGCAGTCATACAGTACATACAGGCAGTCACACAGTACATACAGGCAGTCACACAGTACATACAGGCAGTCATACAGTACATACAGGCAGTCATACAGTACATACAGGCAGTCATACAGTACATACAGGCAGTCATACAGTACATACAGGCAGTCATACAGTACATACAGGCAGTCATACAGTACATACAGGCAGTCATACAGTACATACAGGCAGTCATACAGTACATACAGGCAGTCACACAGTACATACAGGCAGTCACACAGTACATACAGGCAGTCATACAGTACATACCGGCAGTCATACAGTACATACAGGCAGTCATACAGTACATACAGGCAGTCATACAGTACATACAGGTAGTCATACAGTACATACAGGCAGTCATACAGAACATACAGGCAGTCATACAGTACATACAGGCAGTCATACAGTACATACAGGCAGTCATACAGTACATACAGGCAGTCATACAGTACATACAGGCAGTCACACAGTACATACAGGCAGTCACACAGTACATACAGGCAGTCATACAATACATACAGGCAGTCATACAGTACATACAGGCAGTCACACAGTACATACAGGCAGTCATACAGTATATACAGGCAGTCATACAGTACATACAGGCAGTCATACAGTACATATAGGCAGTCATACAGCAGTACAGAGTACATACAGGCAGTCATACAGTACATACAGGCAGTCATACAGTACATACAGGCAGTCACACAGTACATACAGGCAGTCATACAGTACATATAGGCAGTCATACAGTACATACAGGCAGTCATACAGTACATACAGGCAGTCATACAGTACATACAGGCAGTCACACAGTACATACAGGCAGTCATACAGTACATACAGGCAGTCATACAGTATATACAGGCAGTCATACAGTACATACAGGCAGTCATACAGTATATACAGGCAGTCATACAGTACATACAGGCAGTCATACAGTACATATAGGCAGTCATACAGTACATACAGGCAGTCATACAGTACATACAGGCAGTCATACAGTACATACAGGCAGTCACACAGTACATATAGGCAGTCATACAGTACATATAGGCAGTCATACAGTACATACAGGCAGTCATACAGTACATACAGGCAGTCATACAGTACATACAGGCAGTCACACAGTACATACAGGGAGTCATACAGTACATACAGGCAGTCATACAGTACATACAGGCAGTCATACAGTACATATAGGCAGTCATACAGTACATACAGGCAGTCATACAGTACATACAGGAAGTCATACAGTACATATAGGCAGTCATACAGTACATATAGGCAGTCATACAGTACATACAGCCAGTCATACAGTACATACAGGCAGTCATACAGTACATACAGGCAGTCACACAGTACATACAGGCAGTCATACAGTACATACAGGCAGTCATACAGTACATACAGGCAGTCATACAGTACATATAGGCAGTCATACAGTACATAAAGGCAGTCATACAGTACATACAGGCAGTCATACAGTACATACAGGCAGTCATACAGTACATACAGGCAGTCATACAGTACATATAGGCAGTCATACAGTACATATAGGCAGTCATACAGTACATACAGGCAGTCATACAGTACATATAGGCAGTCATACAGTACATACAGGCAGTCATACAGTACATATAGGCAGTCATACAGTACATATAGGCAGTCATACAGTACATACAGGCAGTCATACAGTACATACAGGCAGTCATACAGTACATACAGGCAGTCACACAGTACATACAGGCAGTCATACAGTACATGCAGGCAGTCATACAGTACATACAGGCAGTCATACAGTACATATAGGCAGTCATACAGTACATACAGGCAGTCATACAGTACATACAGGCAGTCATACAGTACATACAGGCAGTCATACAGTACATACAGGCAGTCATACAGTACATATAGGCAGTCATACAGTACATACAGGCAGTCATACAGTACATACAGGCAGTCATACAGTACATACAGGCAGTCATACAGTACATACAGGCAGTCATACAGTACATACAGGCAGTCATACAGTACATACAGGTAGTCATACAGTACATACAGGCAGTCATACAGTACATACAGGCAGTCATACAGTACACAGGCAGTCATACAGTACATACAGGCAGTCATACAGTACATACAGGCAGTCATACAGTACATACAGGCAGTCATACAGTACATACAAGCAGTCATACAGTACATACAGGCAGTCACACAGTACATACAGGCAGTCATACAGTACATACAGGCAGTCATACAGTACATACAGGCAGTCACACAGTACATACAGGCAGTCATACAGTACATACAGGCAGTCATACAGTACATACAGGCAGTCATACAGTACATACAGGCAGTCATACAGTACATACAGGCAGTCATACAATACACACAAACAGTCATACAGTACATACAGGCAGTCATACAGTACATACAGGCAGTCATACAGTACATACAGGCAGTCATACAGTACATACAAGCAGTCATACAGTACATACAATCAGTCATACAGTACATACAGGCAGTCATACAGTACATACAGGCAGTCATACAGTACATACAGGCAGTCATACAGTACATACAGGCAGTCACACAGTACATACAGGCAGTCATACAGTACATACAGGCAGTCATACAGTACATACAGGCAGTCATACAGTACATACAGGCAGTCATACAGTACATACAGGCAGTCATACAGTACATATAGGCAGTCATACAGTACATACAGGCAGTCACACAGTACATACAGGCAGTCATACAGTACATACAGGCAGTCACACAGTACATACAGGTAGTCATACAGTACATACAGGCAGTCATACAGTACATACAGGCAGTCATACAGTACATACAGGCAGTCATACAGTACATACAGGCAGTCACACAGTACATACAAGCAGTCATTCAGTACATACAGGCAGTCACACAGTACATACAGGCAGTCATACAGTACATACAGGCAGTCATACAGCACATACAGGCAGTCATACAGTACATACAGGCAGTCATACAGTACATACAGGCAGTCATACAGTACATACAGGCAGTCATACAATACACACAAGCAGTCATACAGTACATACAGGCAGTCATACAGTACATACAGGCAGTCACACAGTACATACAGGCAGTCATACAGTACATACAGGCAGTCATACAGCACATACAGGCAGTCATACAGTACATACAGGCAGTCATACAGTACATACAGGCAGTCATACAGTACATACAGGCAGTCATGCAGTACATACAGGCAGTCATACAGTACATACAGGCAGTCATACAGTACATACAGGCAGTCATACAGTACATACAGGCAGTCATACAGTACATACAGGCAGTCATAGAGTACATACAGGCCGTCACACAGTACATACAGGCAGTCATACAGTACATACAGGCAGTCATAGAGTACATACAGGCAGTCATACAGTACATACAGGCAGTCACACAGTACATACAGGCAGTCATAGAGTACATACAGGCAGTCATACAGTACATACAGGCAGTCACACAGTACATACAGGCAGTCATACAGTACATACAGGCAGTCACACAGTACATACAGGCAGTTATACAGTACATACTGGCAGTCATACAGTACATACAGGCAGTCATACAGTACATACAGGCAGTCACACAGTACATACAGGCAGTCATACAGTACATACTGGCAGTCATACAGTACATACAGGCAGTCACACAGTACATACAGGCAGTCATACAGTACATACAGGCAGTCATACAGTACATACAGGCAGTCATACAGTATAATGGTTGAACGATATCAAAATTTTGGTCGATAACCACACCATCAAAATTATCCGATACCCGCTGATGATGATACCCGCTGATAACGATACCCGCTGATGATGATACCCGCTGATAACGATACCCGCTGATGATGATACCCGCTGATAACGATACCCGCTGATGATGATACCCGCTGATTATGATACCCGCTGATAACGATACCCGCTGATGATGATACCCGCTGATAACGATACCCGCTGATGATGATACCCGCTGATGATGATACCCGCTGATAACGATACCCGCTGATGATGATACCCGCTGATGATGATACCCGCTGATAACGATACCCGCTGATTATGATACCCGCTGATAACGATACCCGCTGATGATGATACCTGCTGATAACGATACCCGCTGATAACGATACCCACTGATAACGATAACGTTGACAACGATACCCGCTGATAGCGATACCCGCTGATGATGATACCCGCTGATAACTATACCCGCTGATGATGATACTCGCTGATGATGATACCCGCTGATAACGATACCCGCTGATGATGATACCCGTTGATGATGATACCCGCTGATGATGATACCCGCTGATAACGATACCCGCTGATGATGATACCAGCTGATGATGATACCCGCTGATGATGATACCCGCTTATAACGATACCCGCTGATAACGATACCCATTGATAACGATACCGTTGATAGCGATACCCGCTGATGACGATACCCGCTGATAACGATACCCGTTGATAACGATACCCGCTGATAACGAAACCCGCTGATGACGATACCCGCTGATAACGATACACACTGATAACGATACCCGCTGATAAGGAAACCCGCTGATGACGATACCCGCTGATAACGATACCCGCTGATAATGATACCAGCTGATAACGATACCCGCTGTGGACGATAATAGCTGATAACGATACCAGCTGATAACGATACCTGCTGCTAACAAATCCAGCTGATAATGATACCAGCTGATAACGACACCAGCTGATAAAGATACCTGCTGATAACGATACCTAGGAACACTACTAGTAAACAATCACCCGTACAATACATGTAATCATCGGCAGTACAATACATAAAATCGTCAGCTATATACTTACAATCATCAGCTATACTATAACATACAATCATCATCTGTACTATACATATTATATCTGTCGTAAAATACATACACTCATCTGGAATACATCATGTATGAGTCACGTCATACCTTCAATAAACACGAGAAAAATTAGCGGACATACATGTATGATCTGTATGGTGTATATACAAGTATGATCTGTATGGTGTACATACAAGTATGATCTGTATGGCGTACTTACAAGTATGATCTGTATTGCGTACATACAAGTATGATCTGTATAGCGTACTTACAAGTATGATCTGTATGGCGTACTTACAAGTATGATCTGTATGGCGTACTTACAAGTATGATCTGTATGGCGTACATACAAGTATGATCTGTATGGCGTACATACAAGTATGATCTGTATGGCGCACATACAAGCATGATCTGTATGGCGTACATACAAGTATGATCTGTATGGCGTACATACAAGTATGATCTGTATGGCCTACATACAAGTATGATCTGTATGGCGTACATACAAGTATGATCTGTATGGCGTACATACAAGTATGATTTGTATGGCGTACATACAAGTATGATCTGTATGGCGTACATACAAGTATGATCTGTATGGCGTACATACAAGTATGATCTGTATGGCGTACATACAAGTATGATCTGTATGGCGTACATACAAGTATGATCTGTATGGCGTACATACAAGTATGATCTGTATGGCGTACATACAAGTATGATCTGTATGGCGTACATACAAGTATGATCTGTATGGCGTACATACAAGTATGATCTGTATGGCGTACATACAAGTATGATCTGTATGGCGTACATACAAGTATGATCTGTATGGCGTACATACAAGTATGATCTGTATGGCGTACATACAAGTATGATCTGTATGGCGTACATACAAGTATGATCTGTATGGCGTACATACAAGTATGATCTGTATGGCGTACATACAAGTATGATCTGTATGGCGTACATACAAGTATGATCTGTATGGCGTACATACAAGTATGATCTGTATGGCGTACATACAAGTATGATCTGTATGGCGTACATACAAGTATGATCTGTATGGCGTACATACAAGTATGATCTGTATGGCGTACATACAAGTATGATCTGTATGGCGTACATACAAGTATGATCTGTATGGCGTACATACAAGTATGATCTGTATGGCGTACATACAAGTATGATCTGTATGGCGTACATACAAGTATGATCTGTATGGCTTACATACAAGTATGATCTGTATGGCGTACATACAAGTATGATCTGTATGGCGTACATACAAGTATGATCTGTATGGCGTACATACAAGTATGATCTGTATGGCGTACATACAAGTATGATCTGTATGGCGTACATACAAGTATGATCTGTATGGCGTACATACAAGTATGATCTGTATGGCGTACATACAAGTATGATCTGTATGGCGTACATACAAGTATAATCTGTATGGCGTACATACAAGTATGATCTGTATGGCGTACATACAAGTATGATCTGTATGGCGTACATACAAGTATGATCTGTATGGCGTACATACAAGTATGGTCTGTATGGCGTACATACAAGTATGATCTGTATGGCGTACATACAAGTATGATCTGTATGGCGTACACACAAGTATGATCTGTATGGCGTACATACAAGTATGATCTGTATGGCGTACATACAAGTATGATCTGTATGGCTTACATACAAGTATGATCTGTATGGCGTACATACAAGTATGATCTGTATGGCGTACATACAAGTATGATCTGTATGGCGTACATACAAGTATGATCTGTATGGCGTACATACAAGTATGATCTGTATGGCGTACATACAAGTATGATCTGTATGGCGTACATACAAGTATGATCTGTATGGCTTACATACAAGTATGATCTGTATGGCGTACATACAAGTATGATCTGTATGGCGTACATACAAGTATGATCTGTATGGCGTACATACAAGTATGATCTGTATGGCGTACATACAAGTATGATCTGTATGGCGTACATACAAGTATGATCTGTATGGCGTACATACAATTATGATCTGTATGGCGTACATACAAGTATGATCTGTATGGCGTACATACAAGTATGATCTGTATGGCGTACATACAATTATGATCTGTATGGCGTACATACAAGTATGATCTGTATGGCGTACCATTACGCATGATCCGGAATTAATAATTCAGAGAGCTAAATAAAGCTGCACAAGTCTAACGCATTAGCATGTAGGGTTAATACACAGCTATGATAGCTTAATATACAGCTATGTTAGCTTGATACACAGCTGTAATATCTTAATACACAACTATGATAGCTTAATATACAGATATGATAGCTTAATATAAGCTATGATAGCTTAATACACAACTATGATAGCTTAATATACAGATATGATAGCTTAATATACAGCTATGATAGCTTAATACACAACTATGATAGCTTAATATACAGATATGATAGCTTAATATACAGCTATGTTAGCTTGATACACAGCTGTAATATCTTAATACACAACTATGATAGCTTAATATACAGATATGATAGCTTAATATAAGCTATGATAGCTTAATACACAACTATGATAGCTTAATATACAGATATGATAGCTTAATATACAGCTATGATAGCTTAATACACAACTATGATAGCTTAATATACAGATATGATAGCTTATTATACAGCTATGATAGCTTAATATACAGATATGATAGCTTAATACACAACTATGATAGCTTAATATACAACTATGATAGCTTAATATACAACTGTGATAGCTTAATATAGAACTATGATAGCTTAATATACAACTATGATAGCTTAATATACAACTATGATAGCTTAATATACAACTGTGATAGCTTAATATACAACTATGATAGCTTAATATACAACTATGATAGCTTAATATACAACTGTGATAGCTTAATATACAGCTATGATAGCTTAATATACAACTATGATAGCTTAATACACAACTGTGATAGCTTAATATACAACTATGATAGCTTAATATACAACTATGATAGCTTAATATACAACTATGATAGCTTAATATACAACTGTGATAGCTTAATATACAGCTATGATAGCTTAATATACAACTATGATAGCTTAATATACAACTATGATAGCTTAATATACAACTATGATAGCTTAATATACAACTATGATAGCTTAATATACAACTGTGATAGCTTAATATACAACTGTGATAGCTTAATATACAGCTATGATAGCTTAATATACAACTATGATAGCTTAATACACAACTGTGATAGCTTAATATACAACTATGATAGCTTAATATACAACTATGATAGCTTAATATACAACTATGATAGCTTAATATACAACTGTGATAGCTTAATATACAGCTATGATAGCTTAATATACAACTATGATAGCTTAATATACAACTATGATAGCTTAATATACAACTATGATAGCTTAATATACAACTATGATAGCTTAATATACAACTGTGATAGCTTAATATACAGCTATGATAGCTTAATATACAACTATGATAGCTTAATATACAACTATGATAGCTTAATATACAGCTATGATAGCTTAATATACAACTATGATAGCTTAATATACAACTATGATAGCTTAATATACAGCTATGATAGCTTAATATACAACTATGATAGCTTAATATACAACTGTGATAGCTTAATACAGAGGAAGAATTAAATCCTACATACAATAACTAAGATAAACATAACGTAAATGGAACGATTTTCTGTTCCCTAAACGCGTCACGTGTAAATCACGTGTAAATGACGGGCAAACAACAGGCAAATCACAATCAAATCATATGTAAATTAAGTGTAAATCACGAGCAATGACATGTAAATAACATGTAAATCACGAGTAAATGACATGTAAATAACATTTAAATCACGAGTAAATGACATGTAAATAACATGTAAATCACAGATAAATAATATGTAAATCCCCTGTAAATGATAACTAAATCACATGTAAATCACATGCAAATCGTAGTTAAAATACGTGTAGATCACATGTAAATCAAGTGTAAATCACAGATTAATCACATGTAAATCCAAATGCTACACTTGCCATTTAAGCGAATAAGGTTTATTTCCTGCTGATTTAGATGGATTAACCATACCTCCTGTCTATTAAATGAGGAATTTAATGTTTTCTGGGGATTTTTTCCCCCTTTACGTTATCTTGGGGAGATATCCACTGGATTCCTGGCTTGGTCATGATATTCCACATGTGTCTGGTCGTATGTTATCTCTGACCTCACGCCACTCTTGGTCTCACCTTGACCTCACCCTGCTCTCGCCTTCATTTCACTCTGACTACGACTTGACCTCCTTACCCTGGCCTCGCTTTGACCTTACCCTGGCTTCTCCCTGACCTCGCCTCACCAATCTCATGCTTCAGCTTCATATCGTTCCAGACCATGGAGCTGAGCTCCTCCAGGCTGAGGGACTGACCACCTCAAACTATTTCCACAAGGTTGAGGGACTGATTACATCACCTTTACTTCGCCACTACTCCTGCTGCCTACAATACACTCCCCTCTGTATTTGACTGATGAAGCCTACCGCGTAGGCACATGTATTTTACTTGTCAACCTGTCGGTATTTTATACCATTTTTCAACAGCAAAGACATAGTGACCCGTGGCTTGGTAGGCAGCGCACTCGCCTCACACACACCAAGTTTGCGTGGTTCAATCCCCGGCAAGGGTGGAAACATTAGAAATGTTTCCTTACACCTACTGTCCCTGTTCACCTAGCAGTAAGGATGTACCTGGGTGTTAGTCGACTAGTGTGGGTGGCATCCTGGTGGATCAAGATTGAAGGATCACAATGGAAATAAGACAGACAGTCCTCGATGACGCACTCACTTTCTTGGGTTATCCTGAGTGGTTAACCATCCGGGGTTAAAAATCCCAACAAATCTCATTTTATAGACGACAACAGTTTAGGTATAACCATTGACTAAGACGACTAATAATAATAATAATAATAATAATAATAATAATAATAATAGCGATAATAATAATAATAATAATAATAATAATAATAATAATAATAATAATAATAATAATAACGATAATAATAATAATAATAATAACGATAATAATAATAATAATAATAATAATAATAATAATAATAATAATAATAATAATAATAATAATAACGATAATAATAATAATAATAATAACGATAATAATAATAATAATAATAATAATAATAATAATAGCGATAATAATAATAATAATAATAATAATAATAATAATAATAATAATAATAATAATAATAATCGTTATTACTACAACCACTACTTGGACCGGGAGAATACCGGCGAATAAAAAAAAAAAGGCACAATGAAAGCAGAGAGACAACTGCAGCATAATATATTCTATCATCAAGAATGTTTCACCTACGGAGTGAATTATTTTTCAAGTCACCGTTTTCCTGCAGAAAGAGACTACAGTATGTTGGCAGTGAAACCTTCACTGCTCGTCGTGTCCATGACTGGACCCAAACATGTATACACATATGATGTAAATGGCTTAGAAAACTCCTCATGTTCTTCCTGTCTTCACTGTATTTGGACTGAAGAAGCCGCTACCGGGCGAAACGTTTCCTCAATAAAGATTCCAAAATGTTGCACATGTGTCTCATTCTTAAACATATACAGACACAAGCGCACAGACCCGGCCTTGTAGGCAGCCTGGGGTCAATTGTGACCTCTCCCCAGCCTGACCTCAACCTGCTTGTTTACCTTACAAAGTAGTGTTGTTGTATTTTTGTACATGTCTAATCATGTAGGAAAGGTCGCAATAAAAGTTTTTAATGCCACCAGTGTCTTTCTCAGCAAGTACGAACAATGTACACACAAGACACGGGAAAATCCATCACAACCAACAATAACATGGAACAAAGAACAGACTTAGCAAGAGCACAAAGGCAAAACAATAATAAGAGATTATACTCAGTAGAGGAAAGTAATTAGCCAGATAGAAACGAGTAAACATACACGCAAACATACACAAATAGGAGAAAACAGAAGTGAATATATATATATGTATATATATATATATATATATATATATATATATATATATATATATATATGTATATATATATATATATATATATATATATATATTAATATAGGATGGGGTCCACCTCTGGTGTAAATTGTGGGACCCATAGCCTCGGAGAAGTGGATAAAAAGGCTTCAAGGAAGAATATTTGGATTTCTTCCTGAGGCCATTTGAATATTCCACTTCCCCTACCACCCCATCTTTTAAACTATTTTTTTTACCAATAGGAATATTTTATTACATAATATGGCACAGAAGATTTAAGAGATACATTGTTAATATAAAGGTGGCATATACGGTACATGTTGTTACGTGTATATCACTGATTATAGGGAGAAAATCTCATCCAGCTCCTCAGAGCTGGGGCGTGTGCCCAAAATGCAGCAGGCATTACCCCTTTGAACAGCCGCACTGAGCCGCTGGAACAGAAAACTAGCTGCCCTGGGATCCCTAGTTACCCTGATGAGTCTTTTTCCCAGCTCCTTAAGGAAATTAGATGCACTCTTTCCCCATGAGCCAAGGGTCTCTGAGCCTATGGGAACAAACATATAATGATGGGCAAGTTCTCCATATTTTCTAGACTTTTGGGACTCCCTGAAGCTGGCAGCTGCCCCTCCTTCCTTCCTGGTGTATTGGAGATAGGTATCAGCCAAGATAGATGCACATGTATAGTCCCACACCACCTGCTTCCCATCTGTCCAGGCATGAAGGGTGATACCATCTGGACGCTTCTGGCTGCCATCAGATCTGCATAGTTGGGGTGGCTCCCTTACTGCTGGGCATCCAGCTGTTGTGAGGCTCCTCTTGATAATGTTATTAACCTCCTCATGTCTTGCAATCTTTCCCTCGGATTTACGGCACACAAGACCATGGTACCCGAATCGGTCTGCTGCTTCACTGCCACAAATACACCTGTGTTCGGCGAGAATAGGGGCGGCAAGTCGAAGGGCAACACCAATGCGGATGGTCTGTGGGTCAAGGCGTGTGCAAAGGCTGGAGTTGGGAACAGCCAACAGAAAGTCCCCAGCATGAGGGGCTCTCACTGCCAGGAGGCGGGCTCTATCCTTCCCTGACACACTCTGAAGCATTGTTGAGGCAATATTTTCCACTATTGGACCATCCCAGTGCGATTGTTTGTAGTTGTTGGGGGGAGCAGGTCTGGTTTCAGAGCCCGTTAGATTATCCCAGATCATTGCTCCGTCAATGTATTTTTGGTCCTGGACTCCAATCTTGTCCCTAAGATGTTCAGGGAGAATCGCTGTTACAAGCTCTCTGGATGCAATACACGAGGACAGAAAAGCAGGTAACGCAATCTGTGATGACTTGCGGACACCAATGCCTCCTAGTCTGACTGGAAGTGTAGCTTGGTTCCACTGCCCGTCTTCTAGAGTAAGGTTAAGTACTTTCGTAAAAATCTGCCTCAGAATACTGTCATATTCGTGCAGTATAGGGTTATCATATGAAGGTGCACATCTTAGCAAATATGTCAACCTGGGCAGACTCAAGCACTTTGTGAGAAGGTACAATAATTTCGCAAAAATTATTCTGAACCTAACGAAAAAAATATATTTGATTGTGTTTGTTTAGTATTAAATTACTGTAAACGTATTTAAAATATATTTAGTTGGGTTATGCTAAAATAAATTGCTCTTGTTATAATAAGGTTAGGTAAGTTTTCTAAGATTCGTTTGGTGCAAAATTTAAATTTTTTACATGAACATTAATGAAAAAAATATATCTTTAAACGTATAAGAGAAAATTTCAGAAGAACTTAATTTTAAATGAGTTCTTGCTAATTGACCAGTTTTACATATTCGGCACGACATATATATATATATATATATATATATATATATATATATATATATATATATATATATATATATATATATATATATATATATATATATATATATATATATATATATATATATATATATATATAAGCAAAACAACCACTGTGAATGAATAGAGAAATTCCAAGCGCTTTCGTGACTACTCACATTATCACTTTATAGTTTGCTTAGCAGCCTCTTCACTTCTTCCTCTGTTGTATGTATTGTGTCTAACACTTGATGGTGTACCCCACCTCTCCGTCTTTCTGGAGTCTCTTCTGTCTGATCTGTGAACACTTCTTTGAATCTCATGTTGAGCTCCTCACATATTTCTCGGTCGTTTCTTGTGGTCTCTCCTCCTTTGTGTGTGTGTGTGTGTGTGTACTCACCTAGTTGTACTCACCTAGTTGAGGTTGCGGGGGTCGAGTCCGAGCTCCTGGCCCCGCCTCTTCACTGATCGCTACTAGGTCACTCTCCCTGAACCGTGAGCTTTATCATACCTCTGCTTAAAGCTATGTATGGATCCTGCCTCCACTACATCGCTTCCCAAACTATTCCAATTACTGACTACTCTGTGGCTGAAGAAATACTTCCTAACATCCCTGTGATTCATCTGTGTCTTCAGCTTCCAACTGTGTCCCCTTGTTACTGTGTCCAATCTCTGGAACATCCTGTCTTTGTCCACCTTGTCAATTCCTCTCAGTATTTTGTATGTCGTTATCATGTCCCCCCTATCTCTCCTGTCCTCCAGTGTCGTCAGGTTGATTTCCCTTAACCTCTCCTCGTAGGACATACCTCTTAGCTCTGGGACTAGTCTTGTTGCAAACCTTTGCACTTTCTCTAGTTTCTTCACGTGCTTGGCTAGGTGTGGGTTCCAAACTGGTGCCGCATACTCCAATATGGGCCTAACATACACGGTGTACAGGGTCCTGAATGATTCCTTATTAAGATGTCGGAATGCTGTTCTGAGGTTTGCTAGGCGCCCATATGCTGCAGCAGTTATTTGGTTGATGTACGCGCGCGCGCGCGCGCGCGCGCGGGTGGGGGTGGTTGTGTGTGTGTGTGTGTGTGTGTGTGTGTGTGTGTGTGTGTGTGTGAGTGAGTGTGTGTGTGTGTGTGTGTGTGTGTGTGTGTGTGTGTGTGTGTGTGTGTATTCACTTAATTGTGGTTGCAGAGGTCGAGTCACTGCTCCTGGTCCCGCCTCTTTGCTGATCGCTATTAGGTCCACTCTCACCCTGCTCCAAGAGCTTTATCATTCCTCTTCTTAGAGCTATGTATGGATCCAGCCTCCACTACATTCCAGACTGTTCCACTTCCTGACAATTCTATGGCTGAAAAAGTATTTCCTAACATCCCTGTGACTCATCTGAGTCTTCAGTTTCCAGCTGTGACCCCTTGTTGCTGTGTCCCATCTCTTGAAACATCCTGTCCTTATCCACTTTGTCAGTTCCTCTCAGTATTTTATATGTTGTTATCATGTCACCCCTGTTCCTCCTGTTCTCCAGTGTCGTCAGGTCGATTTCCCTTAACCTCTCCTCGTAGCGCATGCCCCTTAGTTCTGGGACTAGTCTTGTTGCAAACCTTTGCAATTTCTTTAATTGCTTGACGTGCTTGACCAAATACGGGTTTCATACTGGTGCTGCATACTCCAATATGGGCCTGACGTATACGATGTATAGAGTCTTGAACGATTCCTTACTGATTTGCCGAGACGCTATTATTAGATTCGGCAGGCGCGTCTATGCTGCAGCATTTATTTGGTTGATGTGCGCCTCAGATGTGCTCGGTATTATACTCACCCAAAGATCCTTTTCCTTGGGTGAGGTTTGCAGTTCTTGGCCTCCAAGTCTGTACTCTGCGGTCTTCTTTCCACTTCCCCAATTTTCATGACTTTACACTTGATGGGATTAAACTCTAGAAGCCATTCGCTGGACCAGGCCTACAGCTTATCCAGATCCCTTTGTAGGCCTTCCTGATCCTCATCCGATTGAATTCTCCTCATTACCTTCATACTGTCTGCAAACAGGGAGACGTCTGAATCTATACTTTCCGTCATGTCATTCACATGTACCAGAAACAGCACCGGTCTCAGGACTGATCCCCGTGGAACCCCGCTCGTGACCGGCGCCCACTCTGACACCTCGTCACGTACCACGATTCGTTGCCTTCCTGTCAGGTATTCTCTGATCCACTGCAGTGCCTTTCTGTAATACCTGCCTGATCGTCTAGCTTTTGCACTAATCTCTTGTGTGGAACTGCGTCGAAAGCCTTCTTACAGTCCAAGAAAATGCAATCTACCTATCACCCTCTCTCTCTCTTGTCTTACTACCCTCAGCTTGTCGTAAAACTCCAATAGGTTTGTGATACAAGATTTCCCTTCCTTGAAACCGTGCTGATTGTCGTGTAAAAACTCATTCCTTTCTAGGTGCTCCGTCACTGATATTTTTCTCCATGACTTTGCATACTATACATGCAATATAATATAGGTTTTAAACTGATGTACGAAGAGAGAGATAAGCATTACATAAAAGGAAGACATCATCATTACACACACATACACAAGATGGATGTAGACCGCACTTCACACCCAGCTTACATCACCGGCCTAATCGTATTTTTTTTTAATTTTAAGCCGTAGGCCACATTTTCTACATTTCCATACTATTACCAGCACCAATAACACTGTGTAACGACACTCCTCCCTCAGTTCGTGGTGTTGGACCGTTATTATTACACACACGGTATTACAACAGGACTTTACAGAATTCTCACTGCATTTTCGAGTACAACTCAGACGTCGGTATCTCCCTTTCTACTAGCCGACACTTGTGTCTCTCTTTTCCACGAGCGGGGACTGTACCCAGGCAAAATAGCCAAGGGAACTTCCCTGCCTCTGTACTCAGGCAAGGGAACTTCCCTACCTCAGTTCCCAGGCAAGGTAGCCAAAGGAACTTACCTACCTCAGATCCCAGGCAAGGTAGCAATGGGAACTTCCCTTACTTCGTATACATAGCAGGTCACTGCTTGGTAATGAGGGACCCGAACCATTCACCTCAGCGATGCTGCAGTTGCTAGCGCCTTGGTCACCAGGAAAATAATGTAAATGAGAGAGAGGAAGTGTTTAGTCTGTGGAGACAGCTCATTATGTTCCATCCTGAGTCCGCCTTCCTGCTGTCTCATCTGCAACGACACACATCCCTCGTAGTCTCGTCGGTCAAGAGTCTTCCTTCGGGCAGATATTAGCAGGACTAATTTATTTAATGGTCGACCCCCATTTAGTAGTCGTTTTAATCTCCGTGTTCTAACTTTCGTAGCAACTCTTAACTCTTTCCCATCCTTTTACGTTCATCCATTATCATACTTTTCCTCACTCCTTGGGAATTTCTTCTTTCATGCTCTTGAACACTTCACTGTCATTCGCATGCTACAACAGTGTACACTGCGGTTACAAATACGAAATCTGGTAGGATACGCCGCTGTTGCTTTTTACAGTTAAAAGAGTAATTCAAGGCCCATTACTTCAGCTGGTCGGTATTTCCACTGCAGAGTTGTTTACTCCGCTCATTGTTATACACACTGCAGTCATATCGCCCTATTCGAACGTTGATGTCTGACTCCCAAAAGTGCATTATAAACTATCCAAAAATCTCTCAACATTACATCATGCTTCGCTTACAACAATTATTCTGTAGTATTTCCAGAAAACACAAAGTTGTTATTGCTGGGTCTCAGGATATTTTGATATTTGGAACAATTAACCCGCAAACTCAGCTGCTGGTTCCTGCCACTCACTCTCCCACAAGGAAACTTAGTTTTCATAGTGTTTTTTCCAGCACTCTCAAGAACTTGGAGACACTGCTGAGAGCAACGTTGGTCCAGGGTTAGTGAGGGAACTGTTTTCCACCAAACTGCAACCTAGATCCTGGCCATCTTTCTTCAATGGATGCCGGATACGTGAAACCGCACGCTGACATTTATACATTGTACACACATGAGTGACACACCGACACATCATGGAGAGACACCCAGCACTTCCCTGCAGAGACTGCCATACCGTACAATCAGTTCACCATATAATCACAGACTGTCCTATATATCAGAGAGCACACAGACTTCCACTCAAACGTCCTCACTAACTACCCTCCTACAGCTGCCTCATCTTCAGTGTAGACTCAGTAACAATTTAATGGAACCTAATTTATTTCACAAATTATAATTTATATTTACACTGGTACCAACTCTCAACTCCACTGGCCTTTACCGTATGATCCATACGGGTTTCCCATTTGTTTAAATAATGAATGAGTTCCTATTCTCGTTCTATTTTTATAAAGGTCCAGTGAAATTTCAATATAGGTTATGCAGCAGCGACTGGTCTGAGGAAGTGTGTGGGACACAAAAAATGTCGTTGCAAAAATTGTTACAGGTTGATACACATTGCAATCTCAGTAAGCAGCTTTGTGTTATCAACATGAGTAAGTGCTGCAACTTTCAGTACAGAATTTTCAAAATGTCCTCCGGAAGCCAAGGGAAAAACTATAAACATCCTAAAACTATAAACATCACAAAACTATTAACGTCCTGAAAGTATGAACATCCTAAAACTATAAACATCCTAAAACTATAAACATCACCAAACTATAAACATCTTAAAATTATAATTTATTATTACATAGATGGGTTCATTAAGTGTGTCTCGATGCCGACGAGAAGCTCTTGATATAAGAAACTAAAACCACCGTCCATTTCCTCGAATCAAACCTGATAACGTTCTATTTCCAAGCTAAACCCTACGGGTTTAGCCCTTCTCCATAAACATGACAAACTTATACAGATGTCTGTTACGTTATTGTTAAATAATTATTTTATGTAAATGATGGGGGAAGGGGTATAGACTGTAGGCGCACATTTTGTCTCATCCTGTCTAAGAACTGGAGAATTTTTTTTTTTTTTCTGGTTGGCTGAAGTGCTTTCCTCAAAGAAGCTTCGCTTTCATTACTAGTCGTGTATGTTTAAATATTCCAGTTTTATTGATCAAATTGTTACAGTGTCTGACTTGAATGAGTCATCCATGTTTAACCTACAAAATGTATTATATGTGCCTCTAACACCTGTGTGCTACAGGAAACATTGTTCATATGTGCCTCTAACACCTGTGTGCTACAGGGAACGTTGTTCATATGTGCCTCTAACACCTGTGTGCTACAGGGAACATTGTTCATATGTGCCTCTAACACCTGTGTGCTACAGGGAACATTGTTCATATGTGCCTCTAACACCTGTGTGCTACAGGGAACATTGTTCATATGTGCCTCTAACACCTGTGTGCTACAGGGAACATTGTTCATATGTGCCTCTAACACCTGTGTGCTACAGGGAACATTGTTCATATGTGCCTCTAACACCTGTGTGCTACAGGGAACATTGTTCATATGTGCCTCTAACACCTGTGTGCTACAGGGAACATTGTTCATATGTGCCTCTAACACCTGTGTGCTACAGGGAACATTGTTCATATGTGCCTCTAACACCTGTGTGTTACAGGGAACATTGTTCATATGTGCCTCTAACACCTGTGTGTTACAGGGAACATTGTTCATATGTGCCTCTAACACCTGTGTGCTACAGGGAACATTGTTCATATGTGCCTCTAACACCTGTGTGCTACAGGGAACATTGTTCATATGTGCCTCTAACACCTGTGTGCTACAGGGAACATTGTTCATATGTGCCTCTAACACCTGTGTGCTACAGGGAACATTGTTCATATGTGCCTCTAACACCTGTGTGCTACAGGGAACATTGTTCATATGTGCCTCTAACACCTGTGTGCTACAGGGAACATTGTTCATATGTGCCTCTAACACCTGTGTGCTACAGGGAACATTGTTCATATGTGCCTCTAACACCTGTGTGCTACAGGGAACATTGTTCATATGTGCCTCTAACACCTGTGTGCTACAGGGAACATTGTTCATATGTGCCTCTAACACCTGTGTGCTACAGAGAACATTGTTCATATGTGCCTCTAACACCTGTGTGCTACAGGGAACATTGTTCATATGTGCCTCTAACACCTGTGTGCTACAGGGAACATTGTTCATATGTGCCTCTAACACCTGTGTGCTACAGGGAACATTGTTCATATGTGCCTCTAACACCTGTGTGCTACAGGGAACATTGTTCATATGTGCCTCTAACACCTGTGTGCTACAGGGAACATTGTTCATATGTGCCTCTAACACCTGTGTGCTACAGAGAACATTGTTCATATGTGCCTCTAACACCTGTGTGCTACAGGGAACATTGTTCATATGTGCCTCTAACACCTGTGTGCTACAGGGAACATTGTTCATATGTGCCTCTAACACCTGTGTGCTACAGGGAACATTGTTCACATGTGCCTCTAACACCTGTGTGCTACAGGGAACATTGTTCATATGTGCCTCTAACACCTGTGTGCTACAGGGAACATTACGGAACATTGTTTATATTCCCAAATCTTGAATAAAACTTTATCAGTTACTTTCTGAAATATATAAATGCTGGTTATTTTCATCTGAATAAAATGTTGGATTGATATTAACCAGTATAGATCCCATTTTAATTGCTCTAATGGAAGAGATTTAAATACTGCTTTCATGCCTGGTCATGGACTGGGCCCCGGGGGCGTTGACCCCCGAAACACCCTCCTGATATGCAATAATTTCTGAGTGTCACAACGGATTGTCTTCAACCTTTCCACTCTAATAACTTGATAACGCAACTTCTGAGCGGCATTCAATCTTGCATATTTTAGAATCTGACTGGAAGGTTTAAATTAGATTCGGGCTGTGTATGTCCTAATTTATCATTTTATTGAAGAAATTTAAATATTAGTTTTCATATAATGACTTGTGAATCCCTCTTCCGATTGGATGCAAATTAACAACGTTATTGCTTAACTACGTTACAGAATTATGCCGCGCACTGTACTGTTGCAGTCGCGTGCACTGAGGTGGTACAGGGGACTCGGGTTATGCAATATGGATCACGCAGTTACCGAAATATAATTAGTTCTTTTGTGTTCATTGTTATTTTGGTCATCGTTATCAAGACTGAGCTTAGTGGCTGAAATGTCGTATTGTTGGCATGTGTGAAGATAGACACTTTCTAGAACAAGTTTTTCCCGTGATGTTTCGCCCTATGTATAGCTTTATCAAGTCTTCAATGCGAGAAACGTTGTCGCAAATTAATTCAGCACTTGGTGTCCGAGGCTCCCACCGAGCTGCGACTTGCACGGTTCCAACAATGAGATTAACACCACATTGTAAACAAACCCTAAACCTCCTCGCAATCACAAACTCTCCCAAAATCACAATAATATTTAGTCTAGAGCTCTCTGGTGCCATTATCTTAGTCTCTATCGCCAATTAGGAGCAAATATCACGTGGGAACGACCCATAAAAGCCAATTGGGTAGTTAGGGAAACTTAACAGGCTAGAGATTACGGGTATAATCTCTGCCCAACGACGTACTTTAACTCTGGCGGTGGAATCACAGTCTTCTCAAAGCCTGATACGGTTTCCCACACACACACACACACACCTTATTATTGCTACTTTTTCTTTAAATTGTTTCATACTGTCCTTTCTGTTTTATTCCATAGATTTAGTAAAAGTTTTATATGAAATGTATATATATATATATATATATATATATATATATATATATATATATATATATATATATATATATATATATATATATATATATATATATATATAATGTGCCGAATAGGCAGAACTTGCGATCTTGGCTTAAATGGCAACGCTCATCTTGCCATATAGGACAAGTGAAAATTTGTGTATGCAATAATTTCGCCAAAATCACTCTGAACCTAACGAAAAAAAAATATTTCACTGTGTTTGTTTAGTATTAAATTGCTGTAAACAAATCTAAAATATATTTAGTTGGGTTAGGCTAAAATAAATTTCGCTTGTTATAATAAGGTTAGGTAAGTTTTCTAAGTTCCTTTTAGTGCAAAATTATAAAATTTTACATCAACATTAATGAAAAAAATATATCTTTAAACGTATAAGAGAAAATTTTAGAAAGGACTTAATTTAAAATGAGTTCTTGCTAATTGACTAGTTTTACATATTCGGCACGACATATATATATATATATATATATATATATATATATATATATATATATATATATATATATATATATATATATCTATATATATATATATATATATATATATATACATATAGAGAGAGAGAGAGAGAGAGAGAGAGAGAGAGAATAAATTTAAAAGGCAGAGAAAATTTAAGTAAGAAAGAAAAAGGGAGTCATTCATTTGTGTCACTTAGCAGGCACCTCAGAGGATGTGCGAGGTAATACTGGAGTGTATTTGTGCGCCTGCTTAATGTATTAAGTAAAACTAGGTACGTGTGTGTGTGTGTGTGTGTGTGTGTGTGTGTGTGTGTGTGTGTGTGTGTGTGTGTGTGTGTGTGTGTACGTCGTCCTACGCACCTATTTGTGAAAATAATGGTATATAATACTGACACGATGGAAAGCACAAATACAATGTAATGTGATCCTTATTAACGACGTTTCTCCCAGTCAGTGAGACTTCCTCAAGTCACAAAGAGCTCAACCTGGAGAGGAAGCAGAAGCCTATATACAGAGAGCGTAGTGAGGCGTAGTGTCGGGTTAATTATGTTCAAGATACAACTTCGGGAAACTTAAAACAAGTCAACAGATAAATGATAGAGAATTGGTCCAGTGGGAGCACGTCAGTGCTCTTTTATTCTCGTGTGCTAATGAAGTGTTGTTGTGAGGGAGATCAGTCGTGATGAATT
>NC_091302.1:33173400-33188200 GCF_038502225.1 Cherax quadricarinatus | reverse complement strand
CAAACTTTGCTCAGGTATTGCTTCACTTATGTTCTATGTTGTGATTATTCTCATGCACACTTAGCAAAGTGTTTTTCTTTCAGTTAAGATGAGGGCTTATTACACTTCGTTTATTGCCAAATCTATTAACTGGTGAACAGAAATGAGGTTTTCTGTTTAAAACTACGAGATGTTTGACTACAATTAGCTCTGCTTGTCTCACATGGGGGGCTGTCCAAAGTTAATTTCTAACTGTCCAGGAGTTAGTTTATGTTATCTTAGAGCTAGATTCAGCCTGTTTGTCTGCCGGTTTGAGGAGAGTCGGTCACAGATTGTTCTGTCTGGGTGTAATATGTTCTATTCCTGATTACAATGGAGTTACGGTGTATGCACGAGTTCACATTATGTAGCTGTATCTGGTTCAGCCAGTGGTAGAACTTGGTAATTGGAGTTCTGGAGAACTGAGGTTAATCTCACTACAAATTAACTTTACCAGATATCGTCAGAAACACCTCTCGTTTATAAACAGAGAATTTCGCTTCTGTTCGCCAGTCTGGGGATTACGTAAAACTAGAAGTATAATACGCACGTATGTTTACTGAATAAATACATCTGGTTCAAATGTGTTTACAGTCTGCGTGAGAAACCTTAGTCCCAGTGAAGACCCAACTGAGGTAATACCTGATCACTGGTTTATCAACCCGTATTCCAGATGTAAGTTAACGAAACCATTAATGGTAACTATTCTAAGAGCCACATGAGCTTAATCATATAATAGATGCATCACAAAAAACAATTAGCACCCATGAAAATATCAAAGTGTGTATCTCACCAGTACACAACCGAGAGTTGTATGCCTCTCAGTGTAATGACGGAGAGTGTAGCGAGGCTGCAAGAGTTAGGTCCCGTCCCCACTAGTTAGGAAGATAGTGTAACACAAGATAGTGTAACACAAAGACTGAACCTTTATCCAGGTTTTTCAGTTTTACAAATATCAAACCTATCATACAGTATGAAAAAATAGTAAATAATAACGAAAGCTTCATGTATTTGAGATGCAGCACTATCCGAGGAAGGTATTCCAACACTGGAAAACCCCAGTTTCCTTTACCTCAATGTACGTGATTGGAACAAGGCAGAGTGCGGTAATGCCGTTAAATATTAGCATTAAAGATTAGATGTGAATCAAAATACACCAGAACGTTTAGGTTGCAGCTTCTCAGAAGTTACATTATCAAGTTATCAACATAGAAATTTTAAAGGTAATAGTACGTAACACTCAGCAGTTATAAGATGAAAAGTCTTATTTCAATTTTCTTAAATTCTTTCAAAAAAAAAATGCGATCTAGGAAGGAGAAACTTATTACAAACAATTCTCTAAGTAAAACTGACCAGCTGGTAAGTAAGCAATTAATATAGAAACTAATTAAGTTTTAGGCTTTGAGTGCATAATATACTCTATTTTTAACAGTGGTTTTAAGGGTACACAAATTTTAATGGCAAATAAAGCAATATTATGTACATTTAAGCGAGGACGACATAATAAAGTCAAACACCTTGACTTATTTCTGATCTGAAGAGGCATTCTCTGGTTATTTCAGAGAAACTAATGTGATTAAAAATTGCCACATTAAAATTTACACAACCAAAATTAAGAGAAAGCTTCCACTGAAGGAAAATATAACACTAAAAGTTTAAAGCCGACCAGAAGATACATTCTCCAGTTATTGGACAGAATCCAACAAAATTTGTACCTACACAGCCTTAACCCAAAAATGATTCTTGCATTTTATACGATGCATTAGCCATTAAAGATTGATGCTGTTCACTATTGTTTTATTTTAATCAGGGGAAACCGTTAAACCCGCAAGGGTCATATAACGTCTGTGAAATCGGATGCATTCAGCTATGATCCAAGAAAGGGGAGGATAAGTCCAGTTTCTTGGATCAAGAGCCCTTCACCAGCAACAAGGCACCTTCAGGAAACACACTACAGCTATGTAATGTAAAATATTACGATACCACCTGGAGATTACAGGTGGCAACATGGCTCCCACACACTCCCAACAACTTTGTTCTAGGTACGATACACCGGCGTCGATATTTTTAAACAGATCAGAAGAGACTTTCTAAAGAAATCCCCTGGAACTCAATTTCAGAAATTGTCTATAAAAAAACTGAGCAGAGAGAAGCAGCACTTGTTAGATGTTCCAGGAACTTTCACCTAGTAATAGGTGACCGGGGTTGAAAATTTGAAGTCGATCGGATAAGGCGTTCTGAGGCTACAAATGAAAGCTTTTGTGGAAGTTAGAAAAGGCAAACAGTAGTTTGCAATAAGAATGCTCAGCCATCATCTCGTGCTGTATCGAAGTGTTTACTAAACGCGTGGAAGAGAAAAAATGAAATAAGGCAAATTCTCTGTGTTTCTCAGTTTGCCATTTTTGCATTTCTATTTATTTAAAATTCTTTTCGGAGGCTCCTAACATTATCTTATTTCAACTGCACATTCTCTTTATGATTTTGCAGAGTAAACATAATAGCCTCTTACAGATCTTTGAATACTTGATGACTTTCACCTCATTCAGCCTCGTGGTTAATGAAGGTATGTTGATCAGGGAGGGAAGAGAACTAGTGTGTTTTTCTCAGCTTTTCTTCTACCCAAAATACAGTCGCTTTCTCACTTTTTTTCATATTCATGGGATCCTGACACAAATTTGTTTCAGCTAAATAACTTCATGATTATGTAGAGGAAATATCCTAGGTTAATTAAAATATTCTTCCAACTCAAATGTATCAGTGGTTAAGTGTTTGAAGCCTACCACAAGAGGCATTCCTCGGTAATTGCTCTAAATCCAATGATTCCAAGTTGTTTGACAATTTCACTAAAATTTTAGATTTGCCCCATCAGCTTTATTTTGGAGCCGATAAGACAAGGCATTTTTCCGTTATCGAGTGAAAAACAATAACATTATTCAATACGTGTGGACAACTGAGACTTACGGAAGCCAGTAACAACACGAACCTTGCTACCTGGAAAATACACCTGGGTTGATACTTTGAAGTCAGTCAGAAGAAACATTCTCCTGTTATCACACGGATTCCAACAATTCCAAATTTTATAAAAATATAGTCACTAAAAAATTTTCGCCCGTACACAATCTAAACCTAATAGGCACTATCCTGACTATAAGATGCACTCCATTAAATACTGAAGTCAGTCAGAAGTAATAGATTCGAATGTATTTAACAAGATTTGTTGCGAATAAAAATTTCTCCTTATTTTGCAAATAAAATTAGCAGATGTTCACGTAAACACTTGAATTTCAGAACGAGCCTAGTCATTACTCCCTGCTGACAGTGACAGGCCACTCGCTGCCCTAACACGAACCCAGCATTAATCATTAATAATTAAACACTCAGCAGACAGACAAACATCAAATAATATACAACTGTGTTACACGATGTTGGGGCGAACTTTGCTTAACAGATTCCTGGGAGAAGTTAAGCAACCACACGAGGACAATGAGCCACCCAGGGTATAATAACAGTAGTAGTGGTAGTTGAAACTGGCGGTTGTTGTAGCCATAGCAGCGGCCGCTGGTATGACAGTGTTTGTTCCAAGGCTACTAAAGATATCTGGATGTTGCGTCCATCCGAAGTAGTACCAGAGGTACACAAGTGCGCACACCTATGTGAGTACTGGTAGCGTAGTAACATTAGTGCTTAAGGTAGAAACTGAAATGTAGCGGTTCTTGTAGCCCAGGCCGTCCATTATCTTCTGTTTCTCCTACAAACTCTATGGCAATTTTGAGTATATTCTCCACCTGTTTCATGAAGACAGTGACCAAAGGGGGTGAGGGGGAGGGGGAGAACTTTCTGCTGTGTTATCCTGTCCTCAAGTATTAACAAACAGAGGATAGTACTTCATCAACATAGAAATAGATAGTCCTCAGCAGATAAACCTTGTCTTTCCCACGTACATAATCGTTCTCTCTCTCTCTCTCTCTCTCTCTCTCTCTCTCTCTCTCTCTCTCTCTCTCTCTCTCTCTCTCTCTCTCTCTCTCTCTCTCTCTCTCTCTCTCTCTCTCTCTCTCTCTCTCTCTCTCTCACCTCCTGCAGGCAGGTAATTCCCCCACTGAACCATCGCTATGTTTATTGGAATAACCTTGTTAGGCCGTTAATATATCTCTTTGTTTATCATTATCTCAGTGTTGCACTCTAAACCACTGTTGCACTCTGTACCAGTGTTCCACTCTATATCAATGTTGAACTCTGTACCACTGTTTCACTCTATACTGCTGTTGCACTCTGTACCAGTGTAGCACTCTATACCACTGTTGCACTCTGTACCAGTCTTGCACTCTATACCACTGTTACACTCTATACTAGTGCTGCGTTCTATATCAGTATTGCACTCTGTACCAGTGTTACACTCTACATCATTGTTGCACTCTGTACCAGTTTTGCACTGTAACTCTATATCAGTGTTGCACTCTGTACCACTGTTGCACTTTGTATCAGTGTTGCACTCCATATCAGTGTTGCATTCTATATCAGTGTTGCACTCTATACCAGTGCTGCACTCTGTCAGTATGGCACTCTATACCTGTGTTGCAATCTTTATCAATGTTGCACTCTATATCAGTGTTGCACTCTATATCGGTGTTGCGCTCTATATCAGTGTTGCACTCTATGTCGGTGTTGCAATCTATACCAGTGTTACACTCTATATCAGTGTTGCACTCTACCACTTTTGCACTCTGTACCAGTGTTGCACTCTATATCAGTGTTGCACTCTACCACTGTTGCACTTTGTACCAGTGCTGCGCTCTATATCAGTGTTGCACTCTATACCAGTGTTGCACTCTTTATCAATGTTGCACTCTATATCAGTGTTGCACTCTATATCAGTGTTGCACTCTCTACCACTGTTGCACTCTGTACCAGTGTCGCACTCTATATCAGTGTTGCACTCTGTATCACTGTTGCACTTTATATTAGTGTTGCACTCCATATCAGTGTTGCACACTGTACCAGTGTTGCACACTGTACCAGTGTTGCACTCTATATCAGTGTTGCACTCTATACCAGTGCTGCACTCTATACCAGTGTTGCACTCCATATCAGTGTTGCACTCTATACCAGTGTTGCACCCTTTATCAATGTTGCACTCTATATCAGTGTTGCACTCTTTATCAGTGTTGCACTCTTTATCAGTGTTGCACTCTATATTAGTGTTCCACTCTGCAACAGTGTTGCACTCTATATCAGTGCTGCACTCTATACTAGTGTTGCACTTTATATCAGTGTTGCACTCTATACCAGTGTTGCACTATTTATCAATGTTGCACTCTATATCAGTGTTGCACTCTATATCAGTGTTGCATTCTATACCAGTGTTTCACTCTATCAGTGTTGCACTCCATATCAGTGTTGCACTCTATTTCAGTATTGCACTCTATACCAATGTTGCACTCTTTATCAATGTTGCATTCTACATCAATGTTGCACTCTATATCAGCGGTGCACTCTATACAGTGTTGCACTCAATACCAGTGTTGCACCCTTTATCAATGATGCACTTTATACCAGTGTTGCACTCTATACCAGTGTTGCACTCTTTATCAATGTTGCACTCTATATCAGTTTTGCACTCTTCATTAATGTTGCACTCTATATCAGTGTTGCACTCTATACCAGTGTTGCAGTCTATATCAATGTTTCACTTTATATCAGTGTTGCACTCTATATCAATGTTGCACTCTGTACCAATGTTGCACTCTATATCAATGTTGCACTTTATATCAGTGTTTCACTCTATGTCAATGTTGCACTCTATATCAATGTTGCACTCTTTTGTTCACTTTTTTATTTCTCGTTTATTATTCTCTTTGTCTCCCTTATATCCTCTCCGTTCGTTTGTATGTTCTCTGTTCTTCTGTTCCTGTTGTGTTCTCTACCACTCTCTCCTTTCCACTGTTTATTGAATGTTGTTCCCTGTTTGTTCCGCTGAATGTTGTGTGCTGTACTGTTTGTTGTTTCCTGTTCGTTCCGTTATCTGTTGTATGTTGTTTACTGCATTGTTTCTGTTGTTCTCCGTTTGTTCAGCTGTGTTATGCGCTGTTTACTCAGTGCTTCTGTGGTTCCCTGTTTGTTTTGATGTCTCTTGTATGTAGTTTACTCCACTATTTCTATTGTTTCCTGTTTGTTCCGTTATCTGTTGTATGTTTTTATTCCACTGATTCTGTTGTTCCTTGTTTGTGCCGTTATCTGTTGTATGTTTACTCCACTGTTTCTGTTGTTCCCTGCTTGTTACACTGTTGTATTCTGTGTACTCCAATGTTTCTGTTGTTTCCTGTTCTTTCTATTGTATTTCGCCTTTTATCACTTCCTGTTGAAAACTGTTTGCTTCCTTCTCTCATGTACTACATTATTCTCTGTTCCCCCAGTTTATTCTGTTGCCTGTTTAGTCCTGTTTGCATTTCCGTTGATCCCAGCTCATCAATCTCCTTCGCTCTGTTCATCTATCTGTGTATTCTGCTTAACGGTCCGTTTACCTCACTGATGTATAATGGTTGTACGTTCTATACGAGTAAGTGTGCGTGTGTGCCTGTGTTAGTTACCATTTTGTCCTAGGCACATGTCGATTAGATACTAGGCCTGTTGTATATGCGTGCGTGCGTGCGTGTAATCACCTAGTTGTACTCACCTAGTTGTGGTTGCGGGGGTCGATTCACAGCTCCTGACCCGCCTCTTCACCTGGCCGCTACCCGGTCACTCTTCCCGCTCCGTGAGCATTATCATACCTCTTCTTAAAGCTATGTACGGACCCTGCCTCCACTACATCACTATCTACGCTATTCCACTTCCTGACCAATCTATGACGGAAGAAATACTTCCTAACATCCCTGTGGTTCATCTAAGTCTTCAACTTCCGACTGTGACCCCTTGTTGCTGTGTCCCATCTCCGGAACATCCTACATTAGTCCACCTTGTCTATACCTCTCAGTATTTTGTATGTCGTTATCATATCCCCCCTAACTCTCTTGTCTTCAAGTGTCGTCAGGTCGATTTCCCTTAACCTCTCCTGGTAGGACATAATCCCTTAGCTCCGGGACTAGTCTTGTTGCAAACTTTTGTACTTTCTCTAGTTTCCTTACATCGCTGGGTGAGGGTTCCAAACTGGTGCTGCATACTCCAATATGGGCCTAACGTACACAGTGTACAGGGTCTTGAATGACTCCTTATTTAGATGTCGGAATGCTGTTCTTAGGTTTGCCAGGCGTCCGTATGCTGCAGCAGTTATTTGGTTGATGTGCGCCTCAGATGTTCCCGGTGTTACACTCACACCAAGATCGTTTTCCGTGTGTGTGTTAGTTACCATTTGGTCCTAGGCACATGTCGATTAGACACTAGGCCTGTTGTATGTGCATGCATGTGTGTGTGTGTGTGTGTGTGTGTATGTGTATGTCTGTGTGTGTATGTGTGTGTGTGTGTGTGTGTATGTGTAATCACCTATTTGTTGCAGGGGTCGATTCACACTTCCTCCTTGCTCCAAGGGCATTATCGTACCTCATCTTAAACCTATATATGGAGCCTTCCTACACTACATCACTCTCCAGACAACTCTCTTGACAACTCTAAGGCTGAAGAAATACTTCCTAACGTCCTTATGACTCATACGGGTTGTTAACTTCCAATTGTGACCCCTTGTTGCCGTGTCCCATCTCCGAAACATTCTGACCCTATGCACCTTGTCAATTCCTCTTGGTATTTTATACGTCGTTATCATGTCCTCCCTATCCGTCCTGTCCTCCATTGTTGTCAGGTTGAGTTCCCTTAACCTCTCCTCATAGCACATACCCCTTAGCTCCCTGACTAGCCTTGTTGCAAATCTTTGCACTTTCTCCGATTTCTTGACGTATTTGACCAAGTGTGGGTTCCATACTGGTGCTGTATACTCCAATATGTAGGCCTAACTTACACAGAGTACAGTGTCTTGAATGACTCCTTACTTAGATGGCGCGTATGTGTGTGTGTGTGTACTCACCTATTTGTACTCACCTATTTGTGGTTGCAGGGGTCGAGTCATAGCTCCTGGCCCCGCCTCTTCACTGATTGGTACTAGGTCCTCTCTCTCCCTGCTCCATGAGCTTTATCATACCTCGCCTTAAAACTATGTATGGTTCCCGCCTCCACTACGTCACTTTCTAGGCTATTCCACGGCTTAACTACTCTTTGACTGAAGAAATACTTCCTAACATCCCCTTGATTCATCTGAGTCTTCAACTTCCAATTGTGACCTCTTGTGTCTGTGCCACATCTCTGGAACATCCCGTCTTTGTCCACCTCGTCTATTGCACGCAGTATTTTATATGTCGTTATCAGGTCTCCCCTGACCCTCCTGGCCTCCAGTGTCGTCAGGCCGATTTCCCTCAACCTTTCTTCGTAGGACAATCCCCGTAGCTCTGGGACTAGTCTTGTTGCAAACCTTTGCACTTTCTCTAATTTCTTGACGTGCTTGACTAGGTGTGGATTCCAAACTGGTGCTGCATACTCCAGTATGGGCCTGACGTAAATGGTATACAGAGTCTTGAACGAATCCTTACTGAGGTATCGGAACGCTATCCATAGGTTTGCCAGGCGCCCGTATGCTGCAGCAGTTATCTGATTGATGTGCGCCTCAGGAGATATGCTCGGTGTTATACTCACCCCCAGATCTTTTTCCTTGAGTGAGGTTTGCAGACTTTCGCCATCTAAACTATATTGAGTCTGCGGTCTTCTTTGCCCTTCCCCAATCTTCATGACTTTGCATTTGGCAGGGTTAAACTCAAGGAGCCAGTTGCTGGACCAGGCTTGTAGCCTGTCCAGGTCTCTTTGTAGTCCTGCCTGATCCTCATCCGATTTGATTCTTCTCATTAACTTCACATCATCCCCAAACAAGGGCACTTCTGTGTCTATCCCTTCCGTTATGTCATTCACATATACCAAGAACAGCACAGGTCCTAGGACTGACCCCTGTGGAACCCCGCTTGTCACAGGCGCCCACTCTGACACCTTGTCACGTACCATGGCTCGTTGTTGCCTCCCTGTCAGGTATTCTCTGATCCATTGCAGTGCCTTTCCTGTTATGTGTGCCTGATCCTCTAGCTTTTGCAGTAACCTCTTGTGAGGAACTGTGTCGAAGGTCTTCTTGCAGTCCAAAAAAATGCAGTCGATCCACCCCTCTCTCTCTTGTCTTCTGTCACCTTGTCATAAAACTCTAGTAGGTTTGTGACACAGGATTTTCCCTCCCTGAAACCATGCTGGTTGTCAATTATACACTTGTTTCTTTCCAGGTGCTCCACCACTCTCCTCCTGATGATCTTCTCCATGACCTTGCATACTATACACGTTAGTGATACAGGTCTGTAGTTTAGTGCCTAATGTCTGTCTCCCTTTTTAAAAATTGGGACTACATTTGCCATCTTCCATACCTCGGGGAGTTGCCCAGTTTCAAATGATGTGTTGAAGATCCTTGTTAATGGTACACACAATATCTCTGCTCCCTCTTTAAGGACTCGTGGAGAGATGTCTGGTCCCACCGCCTTTGGGGTGTCAAGTTCGCATAGCAGCTTCTTCACCTCCTTCTTGGTTATATGTACCTCATCCAGCACTTGCTGGTGCACCCCCCTGCTCTGATTTCCTGGAGTCCTACTGGTGTCCACTGTAAATACTTCTTTAAATCTCTTGTTGAGCTCCTGACATACCTCCCGGTCGTTTCTTGTGAATTTCCCATCACCTTTCCTCAGTCTGATTACCTGGTCCTTGACTGTTGTTTTCCTCCTGATGTGGCTGTACAACAGCTTCGGGTCAGTCTTGACTTTCGATGCTATGTCATTTTCGTATTGTCTCTGAGCCTCCCTTCTTATCTGTGCATATTCGTTTCTGGCTCTTCGGCTAATCTCTTTATTTTCCTGAGTTCTCTGTCTTCTGTACCTTTTCCATTCTCTAGTACACCTAGTTTTTGCCTCCCTACACATTTGGGTGAACCAAGGACTCGTTCTGTTCTTCCCATTATTTCTGTTTCCCTTGGGAACAAACCTCTCCTCTGCCTCCTTGCATTTTGTTGCGATATAGTCCATCATTTCTTGTACTGGTTTTCCTGTCAGTTCCCTCTCCCACTGAATGTCTTGAAAGAAGTTCCTCAAGCCTGAGTAGTTCCCCCTTTTGTAGTTTGGTTTTCCCATCCTATTCCTTCTGCTCTCTCCACTTGGAGCTCAGCTATGTAGTCGAAGCACAGAACCACATGATCACTAGCTCCCAGTCTTGCTGGTTCATCCTCTCCTCTCTCTCTGGTAGTGTCTCTAACATGTTGATGCATGAGGTTTTCCAGTACCACATCCATCATCTTGGCTCTCCATGTAATGTACTTGATCTCTTACTCTGGCAATGTACGTAATAATTTATTCTGGTTTTGTATGTGATCTCTTATTCTAGTAAAGTACTTGATCTATTGTTCTGGTAACATTCGTGATCCCTTATTTTTTTATGAATGGGATCACGATTTCCTGATCTCTTGTTCTGGGACTGATCACTTGTAACCAGCACTGAGCGACTGATCACCTCCTACCAGCACTGAGGGACTGATAACCTCCTACCAGCACTGAGCGACTGATCACCTCCTACCAGCACTGAGGGACTGATCACCTCCTACCAGCACTGAGGGACTGATCACCTCCTACCAGCACTGAGCGACTGATCACCTCCTACCAGTGCTGAGGGACTGATCACCTCCTACCAGCGCTGAGGGACTGATCACCTCCTACCAGTGCTGAGGGACTGATCACCTCCTACCAGCACTGAGGGACTGATCACCTACCAGCACTGAGGGACTGATCACCTCCTACCAGCACTGAGGGACTGATCACCTCCTACCAGCACTGAGCGACTGATCACATCCTACCAGCACTGAGCGACTGATCACCTCCTACCAGCACTGAGGGACTGATCACCTCCTACCAGCACTGAGGGACTGATCACCTCCTACCAGCACTAAGGGACTGATCACCTCCTACCAGCGCTGAGGGACTGATCACCACCTACCAGCGCTGAGGGACTGATCACCTCCTACCAGCACTGAGGGACTGATCACCTCCTACCAGCACTGAGGGACTGATCACCTCCTACCAGCGCTGAGGGACTGATCACCTCCTACCAGCACTGAGCGACTGATCACCTCCTACCAGCACTGAGGGACTGATCACCTACCAGCACTGAGGGACTGATCACCTCCTACCAGCACTGAGGGACTGATCACCTCCTACCAGCACTGAGGGACTGATCACCTCCTACCAGCACTGAGGGACTGATCACCTCCTACCAGCGCTGAGGGACTGATCACCTCCTACCAGCACTGAGCGACTGATCACCTCCTACCAGCACTGAGGGATTGATCACCTCCTACCAGCACTGAGGGATTGATCACCTCCTACCAGCACTGAGGGATTGATCACCTCCTACCAGCACTGAGGGATTGATCACCTCCTACCAGCACTGAGGGATTGATCACCTCCTACCAGCACTGAGGGACTGATCACCTCCTACCAGCACTGAGGGACTGATCACCTCCTACCAGCACTGAGGGACTGATCACCTCCTACCAGCACTGAGGGACTGATCACCTCCTACCAACACTGAGGGACTGATCACCTCCTACCAGCACTGAGGGACTGATCACCTCCTACCAGCACTGAGCGACTGATCACCTCCTACCAGCACTGAGGGACTGATCACCTCTTACCAGCGCTGAGGGACTGATCACCTCCTACCAGCACTGAGGGACTGATCACCTCCTACCAGCACTGAGGGACTGATCACCACCTACCAGCACTGAGGGACTGATCACCTCCTACCAGCACTGAGGGACTGATCACCTCCTACCAGCGCTGAGGGACTGATCACCTCCTACCAGCACTGAGCGACTGATCACCTCCTACCAGTGCTGAGGGACTGATCACCTACCAGCACTGAGGGACTGATCACCTCCTACCAGCACTGAGGGACTGATCATCTCCTACCAGCACTGAGGGACTGATCACCTCCTTCCAGCACTGAGGGACTGATCACCTCCTACCAGCGCTGAGGGACTGATCACCTCCTACCAGCGCTGAGGGATTGATCACCTCCTACCAGCACTGAGGGACTGATCACCTCCTACCAGCACTGAGGGACTGGTCACCCCCTACCAGCACTGAGGGACTGATCACCTCCTACCAGCACTGAGGGACTGATTACCTCCTACCAGCACTGAGCGACTGATCACCTCCTACCAGCACTGAGGGACTGACCACCTCCTAGCAGCACTGAGGGACTGATCACCTCCTACCAGCGCTGAGGGACTGATCACCCCCTACCAGCACTGAGGGACTGTTCACCTCCTACCAGCACTGAGGGACTGATCACCTCCTACCAGCACTGAGCGACTGATCACCTCCTACCAGCACTGAGCGACTGATCACCTCCTACCAGCACTGAGGGACTGATCACCTCCTACCAGCACTGAGGGACTGTTCACCTCCTACCAGCACTGAGGGACTGATCACCTCCTACCAGCACTGAGGGACTGATCACCTCCTACCAGCACTGAGCGACTGATCCCCTCCTACCAGCACTGAGGGACTGATCACCTCCTACCAGCACTGAGGGACTGGTCACCCCCTACCAGCACTGAGGGACTGATCACCTCCTACCAGCACTGAGGGACTGATTACCTCCTACCAGCACTGAGCGACTGATCACCTCCTACCAGCACTGAGGGACTGACCACCTCCTAGCAGCACTGAGGGACTGATCACCTCCTACCAGCACTGAAGGACTGATCACCTCCTACCAGCACTGAGGGACTGATCACCTACCAGCACTGAGCGACTGATCACCTCCTACCAGCACTGAGGGACTGATCACCTCCTACCAGCACTGAGGGACTGATCACCTCCTACTAGCACTGAGGGACTGATCACCACCTACCAGCACTGAGGGACTGATCACCTCCTACCAGCACTGAGGGACTGATCACCACCTACCAGCACTGAGGGACTGATCACCACCTACCAGCACTGAGGGACTGATCACCTCCTACCAGCACTGAAGGACTGATCACCTCCTACCAGCACTGAGGGACTGATCACCTCCTACCACCACTGAGGGACTGATCACCTCCTACCAGCACTGAGGGACTGATCACCTACCAGCACTGAGGGACTGATCACCTCCTACCAGCACTGAGGGACTGATCACCTCCTACCAGCACTGAAGGACTGATCACCTCCTACCAGCACTGAGGGACTGATCACCACCTACCAGCACTGAGGGACTGATCACCTCCTACCAGCACTGAGGGACTGATCACCACCTACCAGCACTGAGGGACTGATCACTTCAAACCTACTACTTCTGTTTCCTTTACTATATTCTCCCTTACTGGACTGAAGAGGTCTGCCGTGCCGGCGAAATACTTCGTCTGGTATTCTTTTTTTTTTTTTCTTAATTTCGTTTTACGGTGATTATTTTCTCCCGGTTTTTCTATCAATACTTTTTTTCACTGTTTTCATTTCGAAATTAATATTTCCGAAATTTTGGAATTACTTAAATACGCTTTTGAAATTATTATATCGCATATACGTCTATCTAGCATGTATACAATTTTCATTTTGCATATAATTTTCGATACAGTATATACATATTGAAACTGAATACACATATACATAGTGTATAAAAAAATATTCGTATCGTATATACATTTTTATAGCGTTTATTTTCATGTTGCATATACAATTTTTATATTGTCGATATAACACTACGTTGTATGTACATTTTTAACCCAGATGCATATTCCAGTATTTCGTAAAACGTTTTGTTGTGAATATTCTTATATATTTCCCCAGTCATATATCCAAGGCTTTGTTTTACGAACTATAGGCAACTATAGGCAGTGTTGACAACTATTGTTAACTATAAGGTGACTGTTTGTTAACTATAAGGTGGTTCTTGCTCACTATAAGGTGGCTATTGTTAACTATGAGGTGGCTATTGTTAACTATGACGTGACTATTGTTAACTATAAGGTGACTGTTGTTAACTTTAAGATGGCTATTGTTAACTATGAGGTGACTATTGTTAACTCTTAATTAGTGACCTGCCATGCACTCTGCCCCAGGCCCAGACTCGTGGAACTCCGTGTTCATCAAGAACTGCAAGAAGTCCCTATCGCGAGCCTTAAGCATTTTATGGAGAGGGAGCATGGACACAGGGGTCATCCCACACACACTAAAAACAACAGACATAGCACCACTCCACAAAGGTGGCAGTAAAGCAATTGCAAAGAACTACAGACCGATAGTACTAACATCCCATATCATAAAAATCTTTGAGAGGGTTCTAAGAAGCAAGATCGCCAACCACCTAAATACCCATCAGTTACACAACCCAGAGCAACACGGGTTTAGAGTAGGTCACTCCTGCCTGTCCCAGCTACTGGACCACTATGACAAGGTCCTGGATGCTGTAGAGGATAAACAAAATACAGATGTAGTACACAGACTTTGCAAAACCTTTCGACAAGTGTGACCATGGTGTAGTAGCACACAAAACGCTGGATAAAGGAATAACAGGAAAAGTTGGTAGTTGGATCTATAACTTCCTGACAAATAGAACGAACACAAAGAGTAATAGTAAACAGAGTAAAGTCCCAGGCAGCCATGGTAAAAAGCTCTGTTCCACAAGGCACAGTACTCGCTCCCATTCTATTCCTCATCCTTATTTCTGACATAGACAGAGATGT
>NC_091302.1:33160900-33163400 GCF_038502225.1 Cherax quadricarinatus | reverse complement strand
CTCATACTTGATGTCCTCAATGTCTGAGCTGCCCAGGGTGAACACAAGGTCCAATCTTGCTGGTTCATCCTCCCCTCTCACTCTGGTAGTGTCCTTAACATGTTGGTGCATGAGGTTTTCCAGCACCACGTCCAACATCCTGGCTCTCCATGTTTCGGGACCCCCATGTGGCTCCAGGTTTTCCCAGTCAATCTCCCTGTGGTTGAAATCCCCCATAACCAGCAACTTTGCTCTGCTGGAGTGAGCTCTTCTTGCCACCTCAGCAAGTGTGTCCACCATTGCTCTGTTGCTCTCTTCATATTCCTCTCTTGGCCTCCTGCAGTTCTGTGGTGGATTATACATCACTGCAATGACCACTTTGTGTTCCCCCGACTGAAGTGTACCTGCTATGTAGTCTCTTTCTCCCGTCTCATCTATTCCTTCCATTTTCTCGAATTTCCATCTGTTTTTTACGAGCAGAGCAACCCCACCTCCCCCCCTGCCCCTTCTATCTTTCCTCATGATCTGGTATCCTGGTGGGAAGATTGCATCTGTTATTGTCTCCATGAGTTTTGTTTCTGTAACTGCTATGATGTCTGGGGACTTCTCATTGATTCTTTCTTGCCATTCCTCATGTTTATTCGTTAATCCATCTGCATTTGTGTACCAAACCTTCAACTTCTGTTCTAATACTGTAACTGTGGTGCGGGGGGTGGAAACAGAGGGATCGGTGTGTGATGGTTGGTTTGGATTGTTCAGTTGCCTTGGGGGTGTCGTGGCTGGAGTCCTTCTGCAGGTGTTTCTGGGGGGTGCGCTTGTCCTTCCATTTGATCCTGGGTTATTCTGCTCTCCTTTTTCATTTCCTCCCATTTCTCCTTTCGTTTTTGAACTCTCTCTTTCATTGTCTTCCTTTCGTCCTGTGTTCTGTCTCGGTCGAGGTACACACTCCGGAACTCCTGCTTGCCTCTCAGCCGTGCTTTCTCCTGCAGGATCATGGTTCGGGTTGATTCTGCCTTGAAAATTACTTTGAGAGGCCGATTCCTTTTCTTTGTGAACCACCCAATTCTCCGAAAATTTGCCACCTGGGTCATGTCCCCCTCGCCTATCACCTTCATGATGTCTTAATCGCTTTTTTCTCCTCCTGCTTTCTTTCATCATAAGTTTCACCTCCCACTGTGACTCCCATTGCATCCTCTGATGTGTTTTAGTTCCTTCCCGTGGAGTGTTCCTTCCTTCAGTCCCTTCCCTCGTTATGGCCCCTATGCTTCTTGGTTTATCCTTCCTGCTCACCTGCTCCTGGCCCCCACAGGTATCTGGTAAGGTCCTTGCACATGTCCTAGTTCCTTCGATGTCTTCCAACCTCTCTTTCTGTCCTAGAGTGCTCCCTGTCTTTGTTTTGGCCCCATGTGGGTTTGACAGGACCTCTGTGTGTGTGTGTGTGTGTGTGTGTGTGTGTGTGTGTGTGTGTGTACTCACCTATTTGTGGTTGCAGGGGTCGAGTCACAGCTCCTGGCCCCGCCTCTTCGCTGATTGCTACTAGGTCCTCTCTCTCCCTGCCCCATGAGCTCTATCATACCTCGCCTTAAAACTATGTATGGTTCCTGCCTCCACCACATCACTTTCTAGGCTATTCCATGGCCTGACTACTCTATGACTGAAGAAATATTTCCTAACATCCCTTTGATTCATCTGAGTCTTCAACTTCCAATTGTGACCTCTTGTGTCTGTGTCCCATCTCTGGAACATCCCATCTTTGTCCACCTCGTCTATTTCGCGCAGTATTTTATATGTCGTTATCATGTCTCCCCTGACTCTCCTGGCCTCCAGTGTCGTCAGGCCGATTTCCCTCAACCTTTCTTCATAGGACAATCCCCGTAGCTCTGGGACTAGTCTTGTTGCAAACCTTTGCACTTTCTCTAATTTCTTGACGTGCTTGACTAGGTGTGGATTCCAAACTGGTGCTGCATACTCCAGTATGGGCCTGACGTAGATGGTGTACAGAGTCTTAAACGAATCCTTACTGAGGTATCGGAACGCTATCCGTATGTGTGTGTGTGTGTATGTGTGTGTGTGTGTGTGTGTGTGTGTGTGTGTGTGTGTGTGTGTGTGTGTGTGTGCGTGTGTGTGGTGTGTGTGTGTGTGTGTGTGTGTGTGTGTGTTGTGTGTGTGTGTGTGTGTGTGTGTGTGTGTGTGTGTGTGTGTGTGTGTGCGTGTGTGTGTGTGGTGTGTGTGTGTGTGTGTGTGTGTGTGTGTGTGTGTGTGTGTGTGTGTGTACTCACCTAGTTGTACTCACCTAGTTGTACTCACCTAGTTGAGGTTGCAGGGGTCGAGTCCAAGCTCCTGGCCCCGCCTCTTCACTGGTCGCCACTAGGTCACTCTCCCTGAACCATGAGCTTTATTGTACCTCTGCTTAAAGCTATGTATGGATCCTGCCTCCACTACATCACTTCCTAAGCTATTAAACTTCCTGACTACTCTGTGGCTGAAGAAATACTTCCTAACATCCCTGTGATTCATCTGT